>NC_092105.1:6694317-6729317 GCF_045679555.1 Salvelinus alpinus | reverse complement strand
GCCGATTCGTAATGTTCTCCTCTAGTAATCCACAACTCTACGCCAGCTAATCTAATCGCCCCTCGAGGTAGTCGATTCGTAATGTTCTCCTCTAGTAATCCACAACTCTACGCCAGCTAATCTAATCGCCCCTCGAGGTAGCCGATTCGTAATGTTCTCCTCTAGTAATCCACAACTCTACGCCAGCTAATCTAATCGCCCCTCGAGGTAGCCGATTCGTAATGTTCTCCTCTAGTAATCCACAACTCTACGCCAGCTAATCTAATCGCCCCTCGAGGTAGCCGATTCGTAATGTTCTCCTGTAGTAATCCACAACTCTACGCCAGCTAATCTAATCGCCCCTCGAGGTAGCCGATTCGTAATGTTCTCCTCTAGTAATCCACAACTCTACACCAGCTAATCTAATCGCCCCTCGAGGTAGCCGATTCGTAATGTTCTCCTCTAGTAATCCACAACTCTACACCAGCTAATCTAATCGCCCCTCGAGGTAGCCGATTCGTAATGTTCTCCTCTAGTAATCCACAACTCTACACCAGCTAATCTAATCGCCCCTCGAGGTAGCCGATTCGTAATGTTCTCCTCTAGTAATCCACAACTCTACACCAGCTAATCTAATCGCCCCTCGAGGTAGCCGATTCGTAATGTTCTCCTGTAGTAATCCACAACTCTACGCCAGCTAATCTAATCGCCCCTCGAGGTAGCCGATTCGTAATGTTCTCCTCTAGTAATCCACAACTCTACGCCAGCTAATCTAATCGCCCCTCGAGGTAGCCGATTCGAAATGTTCTCCTCTAGTAATCCACAACTCTACGCCAGCTAATCTAATCGCCCCTCGAGGTAGCCGATTCGTAATGTTCTCCTCTAGTAATCCACAACACTACGCCAGCTAATCTAATCGCCCCTCGAGGTAGCCGATTCGTAATGTTCTCCTCTAGTAATCCACAACACTACGCCAGCTAATCTAATCGCCCCTCGAGGTAGCCGATTCGTAATGTTCTCCTGTAGTAATCCACAACTCTACGCCAGCTAATCTAATCGCCCCTCGAGGTAGCCGATTCATAATGTTCTCCTCTAGTAATCTCTAGTAGCCGATTCGTAATGTTCTCCTGTAGCCAACTTGATTTTCGAAGGTTTTCTTCAAACCACAAGTGAAAGAACAGAATGAACGGTCAGTGAAAGAGGTAACATAAATATAACATAAATATAACATAAATATAACATAAATGTCCATAACACCCACAACCCCTTGGTTCACGTCTTGAAAAACACGGGACTCTTGAATCTCTACCCGGTACAGCCAGTAGAGGACTGGCCTCCGGTCTACCCGGTACAGCCAGTAGAGAACTGGCCTCCGGTCTACCCGGTACAGCCAGTAGGACTGGCCACCCCTCAGACCCTGGTTCCGGTCTACCCGGTACAGCCAGAAGAGGACTGGTCACCCCTCAGACCCTGGTTCCTGTCTACCCCTCAGACCCTGGCTCCTGTCTACCCGGTACAGCCAGAAGAGGACTGGTCACCCCTCAGACCCTGGTTCCTGTCTACCCCTCAGACCCTGGCTCCTGTCTACCCGGTACAGCCAGTAGAGGACTGGCCACCCCTCAGAGCCTGGTTCCGGTCTACCCGGTACAGCCAGTAGAGAACTGGCCACCCTTTAGACCCTGGTTCCGGTCTACCCGGTACAGCCAGTAGGACTGGCCACCCCTCAGACCCTGGTTCCGGTCTACCCGGTACAGCCAGTAGAGAACTGGCCACCCCTCAGACCCTGGTTCCGGTCTACCCGGTACAGCCAGAAGAGGACTGGCCACCCCTCAGAGCCTGGTTCCGGTCTACCCGGTACAGCTAGAAGAGGACTGGCCACCCCTCAGACCCTGGTTCCGGTCTACCCGGTACAGCTAGAAGAGGACTGGCCACCCCTCAGACCCTGGTTCCGGTCTACCCGGTACAGCCAGAAGAGGACTGGCCACCCCTCAGAGCATGGCTCTTCTCTAGGTTTCTTCCTAGGTTCCTGCATTCTAGGTAGATTTTCCAAACCCTCTGCATTGCTTTCTCTCTGGGGTTTTTAGGCTGGGTATCTGGGTATCTGTAAAGCACTTTGTGACAACTGATGATGGAAAAAGGGCTTTATAAAATACATTTGGTGAATTGATCGATCACTCACTGGGCAGAAGTAGGAGTTCTCTGCGATGTAGCGTGCCACGCCCTGGTTGCTGGCGGAGGTTGCCATGACGAGGAGCAGGGCGTCTCGGGCCTGCTGTCCGATGGCTCCGTCACGGTGGAGGAAGGGGACCAACAGGGAGAAGATGAGCAGGTTGGTAGGACCGTGTTGGGCCGGGGCCGTCCTGAACAACAGCTCCAACACCGCCGGTGCACGCGCCATCGACACACAGATCTGGTGATGGGAGCAGAATATCTTATTCAGGTCATGAAACATGAAAACAAATTAACAAATTAAAACAACACAATGCCCACCACCTAAGCCCCCCTTTTCAAACCAGAAGAAACCTTTAGAACAACTGTACTAAAAGTTAAGAGTACATTATATGGATTAGAAAAGGTTAAACAGCACAGAACGATAGTTCATGCTACTTTTTGTTTTTAGCTAAATGCCTTTCGTTCCTCCGTGATCCACACCGCTTCCAATCAATCAAAAGTATTTTATAAAGCCCTTTTTCCACCAGCCGTTGTCACAAAGTGCTTTACAGATACGGAATCGTTTCAAAACTAAAAACGTATTGTTCCTGTATTGTATCAGAGCCCATGTAACTAGATGGGTATGGAATGGTGCTTGTATAGAGCGATCCCTACTAGAGAGGATGCTCTGTAGTAGGGATCTGTCTCTGTCTCCACGGTTCTACCCACCTGGTTGAGCAGCAGAACCAGACTGTTCTCCAGAGAAGGATGGCAGCCCAGTTGGGGCTCAGCACACGCCCCCAGCAGACCCAGTAGAGGCTGCAGCACCGCCTTGTGTTGGAGCAAGGGCTGCTGAGACTGGCCTATCAGCATCTCAAACAACTTGAGTAACGCCCCCTGGCTGTCGAGGTCTAATCCGCGACGCAGGTGCCACTGCACCACGCGTTCCAGAACGTTCTCAGTCACCATCAGGTCCAGGATGGGTCCCACCGGCGGGACGTTGCCGGAAGTTAACGTCCCGGGGAGGCCCTCGCCCCTTTCCCCCGGTCGCTCTTCAGCCAGGAGGCACAGCATCTGATCAGTGTGGTTCCGCACCGTGGTGAGGTCATCACTAGAGCCTGACGGGTCCCGCTGCTCCAGCACCCAGGACAACTACAGCAGAAGGAGAGAGAGAGGTGTGTGAGGACTTTAACAATGTGTTGACTGGATTTCATCATTAAATAGTGACTACGTTGTTCCGTCAATCATTACAATTCCTAACGTTGTTCACATGGAAAGGAATAAAAGGAAAATCGACAAAACACATGTTATGATACCCGAAGTGTGTGTGTGTGTGTGTGTGTGTGTGTGTGTGTGTGTGTGAGATGTCTGTTGTTGACTCCTAACAGTCAGAGAAAGACTGCAACATGACCAGAGAACAAGCAGCACAGAGATGAATGTGCCGCTTAGCAGGAAGCCTGTTTCTAGACTGAGAGGTCTGCTTGTGTCGTATGTCATGGCGTGTTGTGTGTCATGGCGTGTTGTGTGTCATGGTGTGTCGTGTCGTGTGTCATGGCGTGGTGTGTCGTGGTTTGTCATCTCAGTGTGCTCTGCTCTCCAGAGGCCACTAATCCTATAGGCCCTGGTCTAAAGTAGTGTACTAACCCTATAGACCCTGGTCTAAAGTAGAGTACTAACCCTATAGGCCCTGGTCTAAAGTAGTGCACTAACCCTATAGGCCCTGGTCTAAAGTAGTGTACTAACCCTATAGACACTGGTCTAAAGTAGTGCACTAACCCTATAGGCCCTGGTCTAAAGTAGTGCACTAATCCTATAGGTCCTGGTCTAAAGTAGTGCACTAACCCTATAGACCCTGGTCTAAAGTAATGCACTAACCCTATAGGCCCTGGTCTAAAGTAGTGTACTAACCCTATAGACCCTGGTCTAAAGTAGAGCACTAACCCTATAGGCCCTGGTCTAAAGTAGTGCACTACCCCTATAGACCCTGGTCTAAAGTAGTGTTCTAACCCTATAGACCCTGGTCTAATGTAGTGCACTAACCCTATAGGCCCTAGTCTAAAGTAGTGCACTAACCCTATAGGCCCTGGTCTAAAGTAGTGCACTAACCCTATAGGCCCTGGTCTAAAGTAGTGCACTAACCCTATAGGCCCTGGTCTAAAGTAGTGTACTAACCCTATAGACACTGGTCTAAAGTAGTGCACTAACCCTATAGGCCCTGGTCTAAAGTAGTGCACTAATCCTATAGGTCCTGGTCTAAAGTAGTGCACTAACCCTATAGACCCTGGTCTAAAGTAATGCACTAACCCTATAGGCCCTGGTCTAAAGTAGTGTACTAACCCTATAGACCCTGGTCTAAAGTAGTGCACTAACCCTATAGGCCCTGGTCTAAAGTAGTGCATTAACCCTATAGGCCCTGGTCTAAAGTAGTGCACTAACCCTATAGACCCTGGTCTAAAGTAGTGTTCTAACCCTATAGACCCTGGTCTAATGTAGTGCACTAACCCTATAGGCCCTGGTCTAAAGTAGTGCACTAATTCCAGAGCCCTGGCAGTAAAACACCCTGCTGTCTTCAGTGATTCCAGGGCCCTGGCAGTAAAACGCCCTGCTGTCTACAGTGATACCAGAGCCATGGCAGTACAACACCCTGCTGTCTACAGTGATTCCAGGGCCCTGGCAGTAAAACACCCTGCTGTCTACAGTGATTCCAGGGCCCTGGCAGTAAAACGCCCCGCTGTCTACAGTGATTCCAGGGCCCTGGCAGTAAAACACCCGGCTGTCTACAGTGATTCCAGGGCCCTGGCAGTAAAACACCCTGCTGTCTACAGTGATTCCAGGGCCCTGGCAGTAAAACGCCCTGCTGTCTACAGTGATACCAGAGCCATGGCAGTACAACACCCTGCTGTCTACAGTGATTCCAGGGCCCTGGCAGTAAAACACCCTGCTGTCTACAGTGATTCCAGGGCCCTGGCAGTAAAACACCCTGCTGTCTACAGTGATTCCAGGGCCCTGGCAGTAAAACACCCTGCTGTCTGCAGTGATTCCAGGGCCCTGGCAGTAAAACACCCTGCTGTCTGCAGTGATTCCAGAGCCCTGGCAGTAAAACGCCCTGCTGTCTGCAGTGGATAATCCCTCTGCTAATACTGCTGCTGCACACAGAGCAAAGGGTGCTTTCTAGGGTCTTTTGTTTAGGCCGTTTCTTTTAAACATGTCAGAAACCACATCCATATGATGCGGACTAGGCTCAGAAAACCTCTCGAGATACACAGCAAATGTGACTGAACTCTACCAGAGACTCCGTGGGGGAAACATCCCTTTCCTAAGTCAGTAGAGACCTTGAGATGCTGCTTCTGCTGGTGTCAAAATGGCCTCTCTTGGCACGATGTGACCGGCTCTTCAAGAAAAACTCTCTAAAAAAGGGACAATCAATACTCTACTGATGGGAGCTGACTTCACAGGCTAGTCCATCCTTCTTCACAGCCAGGCACCCACCCACACCCACTGACTCACACACCCTCCCCATGCACACGCTACGCAGGCACTTGACACATACCAGTATACAATGAGGCTGAAAGACATGGAAAGTGCCTCCACTCTCCATACACATAATAACCCTCCTCGAGATATGTGTATTTCTATAGAAATAGAGACATGGAAAGTGCCTCCACTCTCCATACACATAATAACCCTCCTCAATATATGTGTATTTCTATAGAAATAGAGACATGGAAAGTGCCTCCACTCTCCATACACATAATAACCCTCCTCGAGATATGTGTATTTCTATAGAAATAGAGACATGGAAAGTGCCTCCACTCTCCATACACATAATAACCCTCCTTGGGATATGTGTATTTCTATAGAAATAGAGACATGGAAAGTGCCTCCACTCTCCATACACATAATAACCCTCCTCAATATATGTGTATTTCTATAGAAATAGAGACATGGAAAGTGCCTCCACTCTCCATACACATAATAACCCTCCTTGGGATATGTGTATTTCTATAGAAATAGAGACATGGAAAGTGCCTCCACTCTCCATACACATAATAACCCTCCTCGAGATGTGTATTTCTATAGAAATAGAGACATGGAAAGTGCCTCCACTCTCCATACACATAATAACCCTCCTCGAGATATGTGTATTTCTATAGAAATAGAGACATGGAAAGTGCCTCCACTCTCCATACACATAATAACCCTCCTCGGGATATGTGTATTTCTATAGAAATAGAGACATGGAAAGTGATTTTCTTGCAGCTTCCACGTGTGTCGTTCCAGGAATAAAAACGTAGCTAGGCAACGAGACCACTAACTCCACCTAGCAACAACAACACATGCATGTCATTCAAACACGTCACGTGAAACCGGTATGTTTCTTTGTCGTGGCTAGTTGCCGGGACTTTTTGTGTGTGCTGTAGTCCACTTCTCTTTCATTTATGGGTCATCTTAAAACATTGCTGAAGAATGACAAAGATAAAACAGCAACATTTCTTTATGCTTTAATAGTTGATATAATAATATAATACAATGTGTTCTGTCAGAAAACGCTTAGACAATAACAAACAATGAAATCCTTACGAATCAGTAAACTCTTCAAGGATTGTGTGGGTAAGTGCATTGGAGCCTGAGGCGAGGAACCGCTTTCCTCTCCCCCCCAATGAGCTTTGAGAGGGAAGTGAGGAATGGGGGGAAAGAAGAGGAGAATCTCAATTGCATTTTGCTGATTCCTCACAACCCATTGGATAAGAAGATGACAGGGGAGGGACCTCTGACCTTCTCATCCAATGGGTTTTGAAGGAGGAGACGAGGAAGTAATGAATCAAGGACAATGTCATTGAGATTCTCCCAAGGACAGAGGAAGCAAGTATTTGAAAGCTATTGAAGCCTCCATGCAGTCATTGTCATGTTAAACCACTGTATTTATTTAATAAAAATACCTCTTATTTCCCTGAGCCTCCATTGGCCCTTAAAATGCTTAGTCGGATAGTGTGGGCGTTCAGAAAACACATTAAGATATTTACATACACAGCCCAGATTGGCTGATGGGGTGGGCTCAAGACCATCCTCTTACAAAGATGAACAGTCATTGGTCTATTATAATCAGATACATTGTGAGGTCATGTGAGCCATAAATTCCATCCCACCTGAAGAAGATTAAAATTCCAGGCACTTACACAAAAAGGGCATCATCATTTTCACAATTTGTGATATTATAAAGTGTTATTTATAATAACACAAAATAGTGTTTTGAAATATAATTATTTTTTGTATTACTGGAACATGCACCGCCCCTTTAACAATTCAGACAGTACAAGACTGACTGAGATACCATAATACCAATGTCCTGTCTAGAAACATCCTCTAGTCCCCCTACTGTCCAGACTGACTGAGATACCATAATACCAATGTCCTGTCCAGACTGACAGATACCATAATACCAATGTCCTGTCCAGACTGACTGAGATACCATAATACCAATGTCCTGTCCAGACTGACTGAGATTCCATAATACCAATGTCCTGTCTAGAAACATCCTCCAGTCCCCCTACTGTCCAGACTGACTGAGATACCATAATACCAATGTCCTGTCTAGAAACATCCTCCAGTCCCCCTACTGTCCAGACTGACTGAGATACCATAATACCAATGTCCTGTCTAGAAACATCCTCTAGTCCCCCCTACTGTCCAGACTGACTGAGATACCATAAAACCAATGTCCTGTCTAGAAACAACCTCTATCCCCCCCTACTGTCCAGACTGACTGAGATACCATAATACCAATGTCCTGTCTAGAAACATCCTCTAGTCCCCCCTACTGTCCAGACTGACTGAGATACCATAATACCAATGTCCTGTCCAGACTGACTGAGATACCATAATACCAATGTCCTGTCTAGAAACATCCTCTAGTCCCCCTACTGTCCAGACTGACTGAGATACCATAATACCAATGTCCTGTCCAGACTGACTGAGATACCATAATACCAATGTCCTGTCTAGAAACATCCTCTAGTCCCCCTACTGTCCAGACTGACTGAGATACCATAATACCAATGTCCTGTCTAGAAACATCCTCTAGTCCCCCCTACTGTCCAGACTGACTGAGATACCATAATACCAATGTCCTGTCTAGAAACATCCTCTAGTCCCCCCTACTGTCCAGACTGACTGAGATACCATAATACCAATGTCCTGTCTAGAAACATCCTCTAGTCCCCCCTACTGTCCAGACTCTAGGCGGTTGGTGACATGGTGAGAGCTTCACCTTACTCTCTCATAGGCTTGGAGGAATTTGTGTCCAATTCTCTCAGATCTCCACAAGCGTCTAGGAAAAACAGGAACTAGGTGTTGTTTCTGGACAGGACCCCACAACCCTCTGAGTGTTGGCTGGACCAACAACACGATACGAGGCATTGGTTGGATGTTTAATTCCATTGCTATACACACACACAAAGACTTGCACAGGTGTAAGCTGGACATCCACGGCACCCTATCAGGCTGATCAGACCGGTACCCACGGCACCCTATCAGGCTGATCAGACCGGTACCCACGGCACCCTATCAGGCTGATCAGACCGGTCTGGGTAGCTGGGGGACATTGGTTAAAACATTAAAAAGGATACATTTACATATCTACTATGAACACACTGGCTTCATTCCAGCTAGTTAGATGTGTAACCACTGACTAACTGTAACATAGCTCTAGTCTACCAATCAATACTGCTGTTTTAAATATAATGCCCGTTAAAACTAACGTTAATACTACTTCACTACAACGTTACCGTTATCAGGTCAGTTACAGCATGTAACATAACATCATCATTCGTACCAATGCTGCTCATATCATAAACTCCAATTCAATTGTGGTACAAAATGGGCACGTAAAATAGGTATTTTTCTTTATTTTCTTTCCTTGAGTTGAGCTGACACCCTGTGCTGTGGAGAAACAGCAGTGCCTGGATCTTGCGCCAACAACAAAAACACCAGATATGCCAAGCAAACGCCCCCAGAACTGACATGAACCAAACTCGTATTGATGTTTTGGAGTTGGAGAGAGGGAAAAATGTACTGCAGATTGAGGTCCTGAATTTACAAAAAGAGCTACTGTGAATTCACAAACAGAAACTCTTTCAGGGAAACAAATGCCCACTGTGTAAAGAACACTGATATTTTTTATTATTTAAACAATGATTTATTAAAACAATGATTTATTAAAACAATGATTTATTAAAACAATGATTTATTAAAACAATGATTTATGAAAACAATGATTTATGAAAACAATGCTTTCCCAAGCCATTGGGGGGGCCTCCACTCTTGTGTACTGGTGCTTCCAGTTCCACCCTGTATGGTATTGAGAATAACAATGTCTTAATAATACTTTTGAATACAGAAAGTCTAATTAGGAATTGTACGTGTCGATCAAAATAGAATATTGCTTTTTTCATGTTACCAATGTTACATTATACACACACACCTTAGTCTGTCAAATGGTTCTCAATCAAGGTTCTCCCGTTGGCATCGGCAGGCCCTCTTCTTCAGTCTCCTCGGGTAGGCCCTCTTCTTCAGTCTCCTCGGGTATGCCCTCTTCTTCAGTCTCCTCGGGTAGGCCGTCTCCTCGGGTAGGCCCTCTTCTTCAGTCTCCTCGGGTAGGCCCTCTTCTTCAGTCTCCTCGGGTAGGCCCTCTTCTTCAGTCTCCTCGGGTAGGCCCTCCTCTTCAGTCTCCTCGGGTAGGCCCTCTTCTTCAGTCTCCTCGGGTAGGCCCTCTTCTTCAGTCTCCTCGGGTAGGCCCTCTTCTTCAGTCTCCTCGGGTAGGCCCTGCCACAGTCTCCTCGGGTAGGTCCTCTTCTTCAGTCTCCTCGGGTAGGCCCTGCCACAGTCTCCTCGGGTAGGTCCTCTTCTTCAGTCTCCTCGGGTAGGCCCTGCCACAGTCTCCTCGGGTAGGCCCTGCCACAGTCTCCTCGGGTAGGTCCTCTTCTTCAGTCTCCTCGGGTAGGCCCTCTTCTTCAGTCTCCTCGGGTAGGTCCTCTTCTTCAGTCTCCTCGGGTAGGCCCTGCCACAGTCTCCTCGGGTAGGTCCTCTTCTTCAGTCTCCTCGGGTAGGCCCTCTTCTTCAGTCTCCTCGGGTAGGCCCTGCCACAGTCTCCTCGGGTAGGTCGTCTCCTTGTCTCTTGCCAAAGTTCTACAGTACCTCCACTGCAATAACGAGTCCAAAAAGCCATCTGGAAAAATCCGGCTTCGTAGAACCGTAGGGTCACCAGGAGCTGAAGTAGTGGTACAGCCTGGTTCATGTCACTCCCATGCTTAATGGTTGCCGCAACTTTTCTTTCCAGTTGTATTACAAGAGTCCTTGGAGAAGCGGTTTCTCCTTGAAAACTCATCATAAAACTCAACCTGTCTCTAATTATTCTCTGAGGAACTCTTGTCGTTTTGGTCTCTCCACGGTAGATATGCTGCCATTTTTAAAATCAGTTCAACCACCCCAAGTAGCAGTTTAGAATTAACCTCCAATTTAAGTTGTTTATATTAAAATCTAAGTTTAAAGTGAAAACTACATTTAGATTTGAGGAAGGAATTTAACAAGTATTAATTTAAAACTAGGTTTAAAATGTGGTGCAACAAGATGAGTAGATAAACCTTGATTTAATCCAGTTTAAAGAGTTAATCCATGTTGGGGCAAACCCACCCCAAATGTTCTGTCAATCCTTCCAGAATAACATTTAATCCCTCACCTTAGTTGTTGTTAAATGGCGTGCAGTATTACACCAGCTCTTTACCACTTGACCATCATTCAGAAAATAATTTCCTGAACCAGCAGATGTTGTGTGATAACATCCCCGTGTAAATAAACAGCATTTTTGTTTGATTAAAATCTTGTTAAAGTTACTATTTCTGTTAGAAGCATTTGATTTTGCAATCGCATACATTATTTTTGGGGGGGATGTGTGTCAATGAACTGTTTCTCACCGTTAACATAGGGAGATACGAACTGTTACGAGGATACAATGAACTTCCCGAGATCGCCATACAAAAATAAAAAGACTGACAGGCAATAACCAAGAATTATACAGGATCAAGTTCAAAAGTGTCATTCAATTGTTAAATGCTTAGTACGATTGTCGGTCATTATATCATATATGTAAGGAAAGGTAGTGTTTTATGTCACACGATTTTTGACAAATCTGTGAAGACTAAGCACGAGAAAGGGTTTATAGATTTTGATTGAATATATTGAATGTTCCCCTTTTATATCTTAAATGTATTCACATGAAAGAAAAAATACGCTAATTATTATCAATGACTTTGTAACAGCTCCACACAGTTGTCTACTACAAGGAAATGCTCACTGATCAACTAGTTATAGAAATACCCTGATACACAGCTATCTAAAAGCCCCAGGTAGCCCAGAGCAAATAGAGAGCGAGGGGGGAGAGAGAGAACGAGACAGAGTGGGGGGAGAGAGAGAACGAGACAGAGTGGGGGGAGAGAGAGAACGAACCAAAGTGGGGGGAGAGAGAGAACGAACCAAAGTGGGGGGAGAGAGAGAACGAACCAAAGTGGGGGGAGAGAGAGAACGAACCAAAGTGGGGGGAGAGAGAGAACGAGAGAGTGGGGGGAGAGAGAGAACGAGAGAGTGGGGGGAGAGTCAGCTGCAGCAGTATTGAGTCATGTACAGGCTGCAGCATTGTGATGGAAGAGCTTTTTATACTGCCTGCAGAGTGTAACAGTGTGTATATGTATTGGGGCTGGGAATTGCCAGGGACCTCACAAAACAATATGTATTGTGATTCTCACGATTAGGGTTGTGGTGGTCGTAACATTTTGTCACCTGTTTATTGTCATGTAAAAGACTGCCGGTCTCACGGTAATTGACCATTAATTAACAAACAAGTTTAGCATCTCCAGGCCTCCATCTCATAGCCTACAAGCTGTTGATACGTGATTTTGGAACATCAACATTAACATTTTTTTTTTTAAGTCTAATAAATCAATGTAATATACAATCCATGATTTATTTTTGTCAGGTCGAAAGAAACATGTTATGAAGAAAATGCATTTCAGAAGAACAGAATGAGTTGGTCTACTGTATGTTATCTGGCTATGATATAGACTGTAGGCCTGTTCATTTAGCAGACTAGATACTGTATGTTATCTGGCTATGATATAGACTGTAGACCTGTTCATTTAGCAGACTAGATACTGTATGTTATCTGGCTATGATATAGACTGTAGGCCTGTTCATTTAGCAGACTAGATACTGTATGTTATCTGGCTATGATATAGACTGTAGGCCTGTTCATTTAGCAGACTAGATACTGTATGTTATCTGGCTATGATATAGACTGTAGGCCTGTTCATTTATCAGACTAGATACTGTATGTTATCTGGCTATGATATAGACTGTAGGCTTGTTCATTTAGCAGACTAGATACTGTATGTTATCTGGCTATGATATAGACTGTAGGCCTGTTCATTTATCAGACTAGATACTGTATGTTATCTGGCTATGATATAGACTGTAGGCCTGTTCATTTAGCAGACTAGATACTGTATGTTATCTGGCTATGATATAGACTGTAGGCCTGTTCATTTATCAGACTAGATACTGTATGTTATCTGGCTATGATATAGACTGTAGGCCTGTTCATTTACCAGACTAGATACTGTATGTTATCTGGCTATGATATAGGCTGTAGGCCTGTTCATTTATCAGACTAGATACTGTATGTTATCTGGCTATGTTATAGACTGTAGGCCTGTTCATTTATCAGACTAGATACTGTATGTTATCTGGCTATGATATAGACTGTAGGCCTGTTCATTTACCAGACTAGATACTGTATGTTATCTGGCTATGATATAGACTGTAGGCCTGTTCATTTACCAGACTAGATACTGTATGTTATCTGGCTATGATATAGGCTGTAGGCCTGTTCATTTAGCAGACTAGATACTGTATGTTATCTAGCTATGATATAGGCTGTAGGCCTGTTCATTTAGCAGACTAGATACTGTATGTTATCTGGCTATGATATAGACTGTAGGCTTGTTCATTTATCAGACTAGATACTGTATGTTATCTGGCTATGATATAGACTGTAGGCCTGTTCATTTAGCAGACTAGATACTGTATGTTATCTGGCTATGATATAGGCTGTAGGCCTGTTCATTTAGCAGACTAGATACTGTATGTTATCTGGCTATGATATAGGCTGTAGGCCTGTTCATTTAGCAGACTAGATACTGTATGTTATCTGGCTATGATATAGACTGTAGGCCTGTTCATTTATCAGACTAGATACTGTATGTTATCTGGCTATGATATAGACTGAAGGCCTGTTCATTTAGCAGACTAGATACTGTATGTTATCTGGCTATGATATAGACTGTAGGCCTGTTCATTTATCAGACTAGATACTGTATGTTATCTGGCTATGATATAGGCTGTAGGCTTGTTCATTTATCAGACTAGATACTGTATGTTATCTGGCTATGATATAGACTGTAGGCCTGTTCATTTATCAGACTAGATACTGTATGTTATCTGGCTATGATATAGGCTGTAGGCTTGTTCATTTATCAGACTAGATACTGTATGTTATCTGGCTATGATATAGACTGTAGGCCTGTTCATTTATCAGACTAGATACTGTATGTTATCTGGCTATGATATAGACTGTAGGCCTGTTCATTTATCAGACTAGATACTGTATGTTATCTGGCTATGATATAGGCTGTAGGCTTGTTCATTTATCAGACTAGATACTGTATGTTATCTGGCTATGATATAGACTGTAGGCCTGTTCATTTAGCAGACTAGATACTGTATGTTATCTGGCTATGATATAGGCTGTAGGCTTGTTCATTTATCAGACTAGATACTGTATGTTATCTGGCTATGATATAGACTGTAGGCCTGTTCATTTATCAGACTAGATACTGTATGTTATCTGGCTATGATATAGACTGTAGGCTTGTTCATTTATCAGACTAGATACTGTATGTTATCTGGCTATGATATAGACTGTAGGCCTGTTCATTTATCAGACTAGATACTGTATGTTATCTGGCTATGATATAGACTGTAGGCCTGTTAATTTAGCAGACTAGATACTGTATGTTATCTGGCTATGATATAGACTGTAGGCCTGTTCATTTATCAGACTAGATACTGTATGTTATCTGGCTATGATATAGACTGTAGGCCTGTTCATTTAGCAGACTAGATACTGTATGTTATCTGGCTATGATATAGACTGTAGGCCTGTTCATTTAGCAGACTAGATACTGTATGTTATCTGGCTATGATATAGACTGTAGGCCTGTTCATTTAGCAGACTAGATACTGTATGTTATCTGGCTATGATATAGACTGTAGGCCTGTTCATTTAGCAGACTAGATACTGTATGTTATCTGGCTATGATATAGACTGTAGGCCTGTTCATTTAGCAGACTAGATACTGTATGTTATCTAGCTATGATATAGGCTGTAGGCCTGTTCATTTAGCAGACTAGATACTGTATGTTATCTGGCTATGATATAGGCTGTAGGCTTGTTCATTTATCAGACTAGATACTGTATGTTATCTGGCTATGATATAGACTGTAGGCTTGTTCATTTATCAGACTAGATACTGTATGTTATCTGGCTATGATATAGACTGTAGGCCTGTTCATTTAGCAGACTAGATACTGTATGTTATCTGGCTATGATATAGACTGTAGGCTTGTTCATTTATCAGACTAGATACTGTATGTTATCTGGCTATGATATAGACTGTAGGCCTGTTCATTTATCAGACTAGATACTGTATGTTATCTGGCTATGATATAGGCTGTAGGCCTGTTCATTTATCAGACTAGATACTGTATGTTATCTGGCTATGATATAGACTGTAGGCTTGTTCATTTATCAGACTAGATACTGTATGTTATCTGGCTATGATATAGACTGTAGGCTTGTTCATTTAGCTGACAAAATGGGCTTATAAGTCCCATGCTATTATTATATATGATTTTATAGTAAGAAGAATATAATTGAACTTCGCTGAATAAAATAGAAAGAAAAGTCCATTCTGGAGTGAGTGAGCATATGAAGTGGTTCTGTTGAGCATATGAAGTGGTTCTGTTGAGCGTATGAAGTGGTTCTGTTGAGCATATTAAGTGGTTCTGTTGAGCGTAAAAGTGATCATTTGAAACAGGTCCTACATGCTAGATTTAAAAGTTATTTGGCAACTGTAAATCACAACATTCAACCATTTCTAAGATTTTACTGAGTTACAGTTCAGAAGGAAATCAGTCAATTTAAATAAATTCATTAGGCCCTAATCTATGAATTTCACATGACTGGGAATACAGATATGCATCTGTTGGTCACAGATACAATAGCTTTAAAAAAAAAAAAAAAAAGTAGGAGTGTGGATCAGAAAAACCAGGAAGTATCTGGTGTGATCATTTGCCTCATGCAGAGCAACACATCTCCTTCATATAGAGTTGATCAGGCTGAGGGAACAGTCTATGACTTGGGTATCTTGAGTCTGACAATTTTTTGGGCCTTCCTCTGACACCGCCTAGTATATAGATCCTGGATGGCAGGAAGCTTGGACCCAGTGATGTACTGGGCCGTACGCAGTACCCTCTGCAGCGCCTTACGGTCAGATGCCGAGCAATTGCCATACCAGGCGGTGATGCAACCGGTCAGGATGCTCTCGATGGTGCAGCTGTAGAACCATTTGAGGATCTGAGGACCCATACCAAATCTTCTCAGTCTCCTGAGGGGGAATAGGTCGTGCCCTCTTCACGACTGTCTTGGTGTGCTTGGACCATGTTAGTTTGTTGGTGATGTGGACACAAAGGAACTTGAATCTCTCGAACCACTCCACTACAGCCCCGTCGATGTGAATGGGGGGCCTGTTTCGGCACTCCTTTTCCTGTAGTCCACGTCAACTCCTTTGTCTTGCTCACGTTGAGGGAAAAGGTTGTCATCCTGGCACCACACTGCCAGGTCTCTGACATCTTCCCTGTAGGTTATCTCATCGTTGTCGTTGATTGGGCCTACCACTGTTGTGTCGTCAGCAAACTTAAATGGTGTTGGAGTCGTGTTTGGCCACGCAGTCGTGGGTGAACAGGGAGTACAGGAGGGGACTAAGCACACACCCCTGAGGGGCACCCGCGTTGAGGATCAATGGGCGGATGTGTTGTTCCCCCCGTCATTGTTATCATGGATTCACAGAGAAATTATGTCATCTCTCAATGACTTACAGATTGTCGTCATCTTGCTGTTCTCCTAGTTTAAACTTATCGAGTTGACCCTGGGAGAACCGCAAACTGTTCATCAGGTCCTGGACCTCTCTGGTCAGGTCGTCCATTCTTATATTAGTTGACTACACCAGTATTTGGACACAACACTTGAAGCAATTATCTTGTTGTTGTAACAACTGCCTACAGAAGTCCTTTGATAGAGACACACCACTGTCCTCAACGGTACTCCCACCGGCTTTGGTCTTTGTCATGGTAGCAACGTAGGCTACGCGGTTACTCCTCACAGTTACAGACAGGGCATGTCGCAGGGAAGATGGAAAATGCAACAAACAGCAGTGATCTAGACAGTTACAAGCACGGGACAATCCCCTCTCCCAGCTACAAGGTCACAAGGTGTTCAAGCCCTCAAGGAAACCCCGCTAGCTTGATAGGCAGCTAATAGTGGCACCTAGGCTAGCTGCTACGCCAAGCAGCTCATCAGACCCTTGGTCGGCAGGAGTCCTGGACAGATAGCAGCTCTGCTATCTGGAAGCGGATTTGAAGAGCACTTGATTTGACACAATATCTTTTGTGAAGGAGCCTTTTTCTAACATTTGCTAAAAACCTGTATGCTACCCAGCCAGCATAGATGTTATCTGCACATTGTCACGCGATCCAAATGCAAAAAGGTAGCTAGCTAGTAACAAAACTTTTTTCAGACTTTCCAAACTTACCAAAAACAACAAACAGAGTATTCCATTGTTCCCGAGATCAACCGTAAGTGAGGAGGATAGAGACAGAGAGACAGAGACAGAGAGAGAGAGACAGAGACAGAGACAGAGAGAGAGAGACAGAGAGAGAGAGACAGAGAGAGAGAGACAGAGAGAGAGACAGAGAGAGAAACAGAGAGAGAGAGAAACAGAGAGAGAGAGAAACAGAGAGAGAGAGAAACAGAGAGAGAGAGAAACAGAGAGAGAAACAGAGAGAGAGAGAAACAGAGAGAGAGAGAAACAGAGAGAGAGAGACAGAGACAGAGAGACAGAGACAGAGTTTCTCACCTGTCTCCAGTGGTTCTCAAACACCATGAGGCAGGTCTCTGGGTCAGCAGTACAGGGACTGGAAGAGGCTACGTTCCTACTGGACCTGCCCCCCGGACCCCGAGGGGTCAGCCGGCTCAGCCAGCTCATCCTGACCTCCAGAGGGATCAAGGGTCAGAGGTCAATGTTCAGGGTTCAGACAGGAGCAGGAGAGAGGCGCTGGCACATGGACAACAGGGTAGGAGAGAAGGAAGAGAGTGAGAGAGGGAAAAGGATGGGAGGAGGGAAGGAGGGAAGGTGAGGGAAAGAGGAGGAGAGGGAAGGGAGGGAGGGGGGCAGTAGAGGGGACCAGGAGAGAGTCCAGATAGAGTTGGATGAGAAAAAGAGGCCGATTCTGTTGTGGTCGCCGGGGTGAGGATGTCTCTCGCCGTCAGTGTTACCGTAACGGATTAGCGGTGGGCTCTCCCTGAAGACCCTGTCATCCAGTCTGCAGCTGACACCACTCCATTCCCAGGTAGAGGACCCACTGCAGGGAAACAACCACAAGACAGAGGTTAGAGAGTTAGGGTTGTATTAAACTGGGTGGTTCCAGCCCTGAATGCTGATTGGCTGACAGCCGTGGTATATCAGACCGTATAATCTAGAGGCGAAAGAAACGCACACCTATTTAGGCGAGGTGCTGGCTAGCGGAATAGAACACCTGAAAAATTAAAAGGAGAGCCGCACACTCTACCTCAGATGAAATAATATAATAACTTAATATCCAACGTTTGGACAGACAAGCTGTCCTCATCAGACCGTATACCACGGGTATGACAAAACATGTATTTTTACTGCTCTAATTACGTTGGTAACCAGTTTATAATAATATATACACACACATATATCTCTATATATCTATACCTATATATTCAGTTCATCGAACCTACAGTATACATTCAACCATCTACACAAAGTGGTAGATATAGTAAAACATAGGTGGGTTCAAGGACAGAGCTTTGTGGTGATGTCACTTCCTGTCCTCCAATCCACTGACCGGTGGGCACAAACAGAGAAGCAGTTGTGTGAGCAAGCAGAAGATGAGTTTAAAAGTTGGCATAAAAAAGGTTGTCAACAGTAAGTTTCCGGCGTTTCCAGAGAAAGGATGTGTTAATAAAAGAGGTGATTTTTTTTTACTTGTTTGGAAAAGATTATTAGTTACGTTTGGGATTCATGTTGTATGCATTTTGATGGAGGGATGTTATGCTCCAGTGTAAAACACGCAGCAAAAAGGTTGACCTTACTTATTATGCTTTTATGTAAATGGTTCAATCTCAAATAACATCCTTCAAATCAAAAACACACCCATGTCACAGAAAGAGTTCAAAGAGACTAAAACAATACTAAAAGCTGCAAGGAGTAGTTTTATCGATATAGTACGTTTTAATTTAGTAAAAATTTGTATATGGCTGATGTATTTTATAATTTGGGAGCACTGCATATGAATTTAAAAATAAATGTATATTAATGAGTGTAAAGCCAATCATGAATATCCAACGGAGATTGGTAATAAATTGTTAGAATATTTTTATCAAGGGTTAAGATAAATGATTAAATAATTCTACCCAGAAACTTAACCATTAGGATTATTTGTTTGGTAGCATGTAGGGGGTTAGAAAGGAATGTATGTGTGTGTGTCTAAAGAAACCTAAGGGATCATTAACCTATGGTTGAACCACTAAGCTATAACTCTGTGGAGATAAGGGAGAATTGTTCAAGCCCTCTGGCTTTTCCGTATGGGGGGGGGGGGGGTGGAACTGTCAGCTAAGTGGTAATAAACTGAGGAGAGATTTCAGGAGATAATGCAGATATGTTGTGTAAGGTATGTGCTTAAGTGTGTTGGAATTAACTATTTGATCAGCTTTGTCCTCGTTGGGAGGGGGAGGGACTCTATGACGCTGATTGTAATATATAATGTGAGGTACGTGGTTTTTAAAAGGGGAGATCTCTCGAGAATAAACACTATTGATTAATTTGGACACGGGTCTGACTATTTTATGCAAATAAGGATCTTACATATTCTTAGAAACGGACAGAGTGTTTGCTTTGTATAATTAAATTGGTTAATGAACATATAGGAAATAAATTCCTTCATCATAAATACATACAGTAAAATGGTAGATTAAAGCACCGACGATGCCTTCCAGTAAGGACAAGGTAAAACGGGGAGGGGCCTCCCTGTGAACAGAAGTTAGAACGTTTTTGTTTTGCCTGTAATTAAAAACCTCTTATGAAATGTTAGAGGGAAAGTTGTCTGTGCTAAGGGTCACTCGTCTGTTTCAGAGTGTGACTTGGAAACACGTGACTCAAGAGTTTTGTACTCAACGCCACTGCTCTCCCTCTTCCTCCCGGAGGTTTGGGACCAAGCAAAGGTCAAAGGTCATTGTTGCTAAACATTAACCATTAGGCCCTTAAGCCTAAGACTTTCACTAGGGGGTGGGGTAGAGATGGGCCTTGGGATGAGAGGTGCTTTCTAGGGGGTGGGGTAGAGATGGGCCTTGGGATGAGAGGTGCTTTCTAGGGGGTGGGGTAGAGATGGGCCTTGGGATGAGAGGTGCTTTCTAGGGGGTGGGGTAGAGTTGGGCCTTGGGATGAGAGGTGCTTTCTAGGGGGTGGGGTAGAGATGGGCCTTGGGATGAGAGGTGCTTTCTAGGGGGTGGGGTAGAGATGGGCCTTGGGATGAGAGGTGCTTTCTAGGGGGTGGGGTAGAGATGGGCCTTGGGATGAGAGGTGCTTTCTAGGGGGTGGGGTAGAGATGGGCCTTGGGATGAGAGGTGCTTTCTAGGGGGTGGGGTAGAGATGGGCCTTGGGATGAGAGGTGCTTTCTAGGGGGTGGGGTAGAGATGGGCCTTGGGATGAGAGGTGCTTTCTAGGGGGTGGGGTAGAGTTGGGCCTTGGGATGAGAGGTGCTTTCTAGGGGGTGGGGTAGAGGTGGGCCTTGGGATGAGAGGTGCTTTCTAGGGGGTGGGGTAGAGTTGGGCCTTGGGATGAGAGGTGCTTTCTAGGGGGTGGGGTAGAGATGGGCCTTGGGATGAGAGGTGCTTTCTAGGGGGTGGGGTAGAGTTGGGCCTTGGGATGAGAGGTGCTTTCTAGGGGGTGGGGTAGAGATGGGCCTTGGGATGAGAGTTGCTTTCTAGGGGGTGGGGTAGAGTTGGGCCTTGGGATGAGAGGTGCTTTCTAGGGGGTGGGGTAGAGTTGGGCCTTGGGATGAGAGGTGCTTTCTAGGGGGCGGGGTAGAGTTGGGCCTTGGGATGAGAGGTGCTTTCTAGGGGGCGGGGTAGAGATGGGCCTTGGGATGAGAGGTGCTTTCTAGGGGGTGGGGTAGAGATGGAACTTGGGATGACTTGAGGTCTGATAACTACTACCCACAAACACCAACCATAGCACCACTCAAGGGATTGATATAGGCTTTAGCATGTAGATTGGCATGAGGAGGAATAGAATGAAGTGAGGAGAAGTGTACCAAGCTGCTAAAGGAGAAGGAATAGAATGAAGTGACGACTCAGGAACATTAGCCTGCTGGCCTTACTATCCACCCAGTAAGCCCAGCAGGCTAATGTTCCTATCCACCCAGTAAGGCCAGCAGGCTAATGTTCCTATCCACCCAGTAAGCCCAGCAGGCTAATGTTCCTATCCACTCAGTAAGCCCAGCAGGCTAATGTTCCTATCCACCCAGTAAGCCCAGCAGGCTAATGTTCCTATCCACTCAGTAAGCCCAGCAGGCTAATGTTCCTATAGACTCAGTAAGGCCAGCAGGCTAATGTTCCTATAGAATCAGTAAGACCAGCAGGCTAATGTTCCTATCCACTCAGTAAGACCAGCAGGCTAATGTTCCTATAGACTCAGTAAGGCCAGCAGGCTAATGTTCCTATAGACTCAGTAAGGCCAGCAGGCTAATGTTCCTATAGACCCAGTAAGGCCAGCAGGCTAATGTTCCTATAGACTCAGTAAGGCCAGCAGGCTAATGTTCCTATAGACTCAGTAAGACCAGCAGGCTAATGTTCCTATAGACTCAGTAAGTCCAGCAGGCTAATGTTCCTATAGACTCAGTAAGGCCAGCAGGCTAATGTTCCTATAGACCCAGTAAGGCCAGCAGGCTAATGTTCCTATAGACCCAGTAAGGCCAGCAGGCTAATGTTCCTATAGACTCAGTAAGGCCAGCAGGCTAATGTTCCTATAGACTCAGTAAGACCAGCAGGCTAATGTTCCTATAGACTCAGTAAGTCCAGCAGGCTAATGTTCCTATAGACTCAGTAAGGCCAGCAGGCTAATGTTCCTATAGACTCAGTAAGGCCAGCAGGCTAATGTTCCTATAGACTCAGTAAGTCCAGCAGGCTAATGTTCCTATAGACTCAGTAAGGCCAGCAGGCTAATGTTCCTATAGACTCAGTAAGGCCAGCAGGCTAATGTTCCTATAGACTCAGTAAGACCAGCAGGCTAATGTTCCTATAGACTCAGTAAGACCAGCAGGCTAATGTTCCTATAGACTCAGTAAGACCAGCAGGCTAATGTTCCTATAGACTCAGTAAGTCCAGCAGGCTAATGTTCCTATAGACTCAGTAAGGCCAGCAGGCTAATGTTCCTATAGACTCAGTAAGGCCAGCAGGCTAATGTTCCTATAGACTCAGTAAGGCCAGCAGGCTAATGTTCCTATAGACTCAGTAAGGCCAGCAGGCTAATGTTCCTATAGACTCAGTAAGACCAGCAGGCTAATGTTCCTATAGACTCAGTAAGACCAGCAGGCTAATGTTCCTATAGACTCAGTAAGTCCAGCAGGCTAATGTTCCTATAGACTCAGTAAGGCCAGCAGGCTAATGTTCCTATAGACTCAGTAAGACCAGCAGGCTAATGTTCCAATAGACTCAGTAAGACCAGCAGGCTAATGTTCCTATAGACTCAGTAAGACCAGCAGGCTAATGTTCCTATAGACTCAGTAAGTCCAGCAGGCTAATGTTCCTATAGACTCAGTAAGACCAGCAGGCTAATGTTCCTATAGACTCAGTAAGTCCAGCAGGCTAATGTTCCTATAGACTCAGTAAGGCCAGCAGGCTAATGTTCCTATAGACTCAGTAAGACCAGCAGGCTAATGTTCCTATCCACTCAGTAAGACCAGCAGGCTAATGTTCCTATCAACTCAGTAAGACCAGCAGGCTAATGTTCCTATAGACTCAGTAAGTCCAGCAGGCTAATGTTCCTATAGACTCAGTAAGACCAGCAGGCTAATGTTCCTATCCACTCAGTAAGACCAGCAGGCTAATGTTCCTATAGACTCAGTAAGACCAGCACTCTTGTCTCTTTTTATTGGTATGTAACTTATGAAAGTTGTATTGTCAACTTGTTTTGTTATTTAAAAAACGCCACTTTAAACGTGTACATGACACTGCAACATATTGTCACCATGGGGACATTTAAGTCAGTACAGTAGAGACAGCTGGAGAGTGGGAAAACAAGAGGGCTGAAGCATGTGAGAGGGAGAGCAAGAGAAGGAGAGAATGAACGTGAAAGAGTAAAGGACAGAAAGAGCGTGGGAGGATGATTCACCATTTAGGTGCAGAATATCTAAATTAACCTCGGGTTGGAACCAAAATTATTTCCCAATAGCTTTGTTCTGAACAGAACCATTAAAAAAAAAAATGTTTTACACAAGTGTTGTGTAGGGTATGATATGTGACTGAAACTTTGCGGGTGAGGAGAACTCTGGGTAATAAGGTGCTGGGCATCTTGTTGTTATGACGTGCAAGACCTGAATTTGCAAAATTATAGCTACGGAGGAATAGCTTCTATAGAGGAACTTTGAATGTCTTTTAACTTCAGAGAGTTGGCATAATGAACGTTGGACCAGAGCTAGCCCTTGGCCATGACTCAGTTCCATTACATTACACACGATGTCACCTAGAGTTTGAGAGAGACAGACCAGAGCTAGCTAACAGGCTAGCTAGCTAACAAGAAAGCGTGTGTGTGTGCAGAGCGGCACCAGAAGTAAAGTAAACAACCCAATGTGAAACATGATAACTGTAGTATCCTGAACTAGCATTGAAAAAGTTCATAACTGTTCTCTAATTAAACATCTCCCTAATCTCTGAATCAGGCCTGTAAAGGCAGTAGCTACAGTAGACAAGGCATGCCTAGAGGGGGGAGGGGCTACAGTAGGCTAGGCACGCCCGGGGGGGGAGGGGCTACAGTAGACTAGGCACGCCCAGGGGGGGGAGCGGCTACAGTAGACTAGGCACGCCCAGGGGGGGAGGGGCTACAGTAGACTAGGCACGCCCAGGGGGGGAGGGGCTACAGTAGACTAGGCACGCCCGGGGGGGAGGGGCTACAGTGGCAGGCAGACACTGGAATAAGTTTGAGTGACAGTGAGGGCAGTGAGTGACAGTGAGGGCAGTGAGTGACAGTGAGGGCAGTGAGTGACAGTGAGGGCTTTGCATAGGCGCTTTGTTGCATTTTTCTTTTGTGGGACTGAGAAAAAAAATGCCCAGAACGTAAAAATAACATTATCAATCAGTTCAAAAGCTTTTCAAATAACAGTTACGTTCCAATGTTGTTCTTTGTGACAGAGTACCAACAGGCAGCATATGATGACAGTTGACTAAGATTACAGTAGGGTAGGGCGATTTTACATTAGGCATCGTCTGATGACAATGATTGACAGGATCTGACAATTAATCTTGATGATTGTACAGTCGTCTCCAATAAAAACGTGAAGGACCTCGGCGTTACTCTGGACCCTGATCTCTCTTTTCACGAACACATCAAGAATATTTCCAAGGACAGCTTTTTTTCCCATCTTCATAACATCGCAAATATCTGAAAGTTTCTGTCCAGAAATGATGCAGAAAAGATAAATCTATGCTTTTGTCACTTCTAGATTAGACTACTGCAATCCTCTACTCTCCGGTTTGATCCCTGGATTCCTCAAGTCATTTGTCTTAATTATTTGATCAAACAGTGTGTTTAAATGCATCAGACAAACTCAGTACTTATAGTTGCTTTTATTAAAACAGACGGTGCCTTTACATGGACAAATACATGTTTTAAAATATAGGCTACATTACTACCACCCCCCCTAATCTGATAGTGGTTGTGGGGTGGTAGATGTCTAGTCTCCCTTATGGCTCTAATCTGATAGTAGTAGTGGGGTGGTAGATGTCTAGTCTCCCTTATGGCTCTAATCTGATAGTGGTAGTGGGGTGGTAGATGTCTAGTCTCCCTTATGGCTCTAATCTGATAGTGGTAGGGGGGTGGTAGCTGTCTAGTCTCCCTTATGGCTCTAATCTGATAGTGGTAGTGGGGTGGTAGATGTCTAGTCTCCATTATGGCTCTAATCTGATAGTGGGGTGGAGTGGTAGATGTCTAGTCTCCTTTATGGCTCTAATCTGATAGTGGTAGTGGGGTGGTAGATGTCTAGTCTCCCTTATGGCTCTAATCTGATAGTGGTAGTGGGGTGGTAGATGTCTAGTCTCCCTTATGGCTCTAATCTGATAGTGATAGTGGGGTGGTAGATGTCTAGTCTCCCTTATGGCTCTAATCTGATAGTGGTAGATGTCTAGTCTCTGTTATGGCTCTAATCTGATAGTGGTAGTGGGGTGGTAGATGTCTAGTCTCCCTTATGGCTCTAATCTGATAGTGGTAGTGGGGTGGTAGCTGTCTAGTCTCCCTTATGGCTCTAATCTGATAGTGGTAGTGGGGTGGTAGATGTCTAGTCTCCCTTATGGCTCTAATCTGATAGTGATAGTGGGGTGGTAGATGTCTAGTCTCCCTTATGGCTCTAATCTGATAGTGGTAGATGTCTAGTCTCTGTTATGGCTCTAATCTGATAGTGGTAGTGGGGTGGTAGATGTCTAGTCTCCCTTATGGCTCTAATCTGATAGTGGTAGTGGGGTGGTAGCTGTCTAGTCTCCCTTATGGCTCTAATCTGATAGTGGTAGTGGGGTGGTAGCTGTCTAGTCTCCCTTATGGCTCTAATCTGATAGTGGGGTGGTAGATGTCTAGTCTCCCTTATGGCTCTAATATGATAGTGGGGTGGTAGATGCCAAGTCTCCCTTATTGCTCAGTACAGGTGCCTAAATAGTACATACACTATAGTAGGACTGACCCCATTTAGTCGACTGCTCGATAGACAACAATACACACAATTATTTTGTTTGTCGCACCATTCTCTGTAAACACTGGGTGAAAAGCCCAGGAGGCCGGACGTTTCTGAGATACTGGGACTGGAGCGTCTCGCACCGATGATCTTATAACACTCAAATTCGGTTAGGTCACTCGTTCTGTCCATTCTAACGTTCAATCAAACAGTAACTGAATGCCTCGATGCCTGTCTGCCTGCTTTCTATGTTTTTAATTTCACCTCTTTATTTAACCAGGTAGGCCGGTTGAGAACAAGTTCTCATTTACAACTGTGACCTGGCCAAGATAAATCAAAGCAGTGCGACACAAACAGAGAGTTACACATGGAATAAACAAAACGTACAGTCACAATAACACAATAGAAAAATCTATATACAGTGTGTGCAAATGAAGTCAGGAGGTACAGCCACGTGACTCAGTGTGTATATGAATGGTGTGTATAGACAGTATTCGAATAGAAAAAGGTGTGTACATAGGTAGTCATTATAGGATGAGCCATGACTAGATTACAGGATGGTGTCCTGACTGAACTAAATGACTAAATCGCCTCTAGCACTCACCAGCAATACATGTTAAAGTGAGTTTATCCACTCGTCATTCGCTCCTTCATATTACAGAAAGAAAAATGTGCAATAGCACGATATATCACGATAGGACAACGTTTGACCGCGCCCCCAACCCTAGACGACAGCAACGTTTCCCACATTCCCGAGGCAACAACCTTTCCACAGGCTTTGTGATTTATCACAGCATATTCAGCTGCATATCAATCTCTTTCATGGATGTCACTGCACATTGCATCAGCCAGCTCTGTCCTTTAGGCACAAAAACAAGGTTACGACGCTGCTGAGATGGGAAAATACTGATTTCAGAAAATCTGGAATCAGAACATGAAGTAGCACTTGAGAACATTAACAATTTAAAACAGGATTTCTTCTCCAACTTTGTTTATCGTGTCAAAAGAAAGACAGACCACAAAGCAAAAGTCTTAGTAGGACACAAGGCGTCTCTTACGTTAACTTCTGAAATGGTCAGTCAAAGAGCTGACAGCAGACAGACTCAAACAACCAAAACAGAGCCGGTAGCTCCTCCTGCCCCACCCTACCCTGTCCTGCCTTTCCACCAAAACACCCCTGGAACATCCTGTGACCATTTCCTGGTCCGAAGTTCCAATGACATCATCTGTTGCTGGGTGGGTCCCTTCAACGGATCTCTGACTGAACCCAACAACCCCCCCCCCCACCCTCCCCCAACCACTGTTTGTCTAACTACATAAAGCTGTTTCAAATGTCAGTTTGTGTCCCTGCTAAAAGGAGGAAGACAAAGTAGAGGGAGAGAATACAGCTTGAGAAAGAGAGAGAAGCAGCAGTATGCTCCTGCTGCCTTTCCAGCTCTGTTCCCCGGCCCAGACGAACTGAAACGGTAGTGGTGGTACCAAGAGTGACGCATACATTCCCACTCACCTCAGAGTGAGATAGGAAGGATAACAAACCTCATATTAAATCGGCATATTCAACAGCGTTCAGGAAATATATAACCTTCAACAGTGTTATCTTGTGATTAAGCCATCAATGTTTTTGTGATTATTGGTGTCGTAAAAATGTTAGCTAATGTTAGCAATTAGCATGTTTGACATTTCAGTGGAAATACTACTATCAGCTTTTTGATAAGCGGTTTACCCAACAACAAAAAAGTCCCGTTTTATCTGCATACAGTTATTGGCCACCTTACTATTTTGATCAATTACAAGATTTATTATTATTATTTTTTTTTTTTTAAACAACCTCATAGCCCGAAGTGTTTACTAGATAGTTGACTAGCCTTCCGGTTAAAAAACGAATTACTTGCCTGAAATCCGTTATCTATATTTCAGAGGTAAAAAGTTGGATATTAAATGACGTGTGGTCTGTCACGCAGTCTAATTTTACAATATACAGAGTGTCCCAAAAGATGTGTATATAATTAACATTTTTTTTGAAAACTTTCAAAACCTAACTTACATAAATTGCAATGTAAATCGGTGGTCAGCTAGCTGGAAGGGTGTCTTTAGTCGCAAAACGTACCGTTATTTTCCAGTCCATTTAAACGTTGAGCTCGAGGGGATTTATTTCACTAACCGCTAGAGCATATATGTCAGAGTCAAGGCCCGCGGGCCACATCCGGCCCGCGAGAAGGTTTTTTACGGCCCCTGGGATGATCTTGATTTATTATTAGAACCGGCCCGCAGACCGCAGCAAGCCGGCAGCCCGCAGATCTTTTACACGCACCAATACTACATTTCCCACAATGCAACGGTGACGCACCGAGCAGTAGGCTGCTGTGTAAATGAGATGGAGCTGCCTTGGGAAAAACTCGTGGGTTTGACAACCGACGGAGCACCTGCGATGTGTGGACACAGGAGCGGACTGGTGGCGAAGATACGGGAAAAGATGCAAGAGGAAAACGCGACAGGTGAGCTGACAGCTTATCATTGTATCATACACCAGGAAGCGTTGTGCGGTAAAGCCTTGAAAATGGAGCATGTAATGAGCATCATCACGCGCACAGTTAACTTTATCAGAGCCAAAGGTTTGAATCACCGCCAGTTCAAGGCATTTCTGACGGAGTTAGAAACGGAGCATGGTGATTTGCCTTATCACACAGAGGTGCGATGGCTAAGCCAGGGAAAGGTGCTTCAAAGATGTTTCGAGCTTCGTGAGGAGATTTGTCTGTTCTTGGACAGCAAAGGGAAAGACACAACACAACTCCGAGACGAAATGTTTCTGTGTGAAATGGCTTTTCTGTGTGACATTACGAGTCATCTGAATGCAATGAACTTGCAGCTGCAGGGTCGGGATCATGTCATCTCTGATATGTACAGTACAGTGAAGGCATTTAAAACCAAACTGACTCTGTGGGAGACGCAGATGCGGAAAGAAAATTTGAGCCACTTTCCCAGCTGCCAGACCATGAAAGAGAAGCTCTCTACCAGTGCGTTCCCGAGCGCACAGTTGGCTGATAAAATAGGTATGCTTGCCGCTGACTTTCGACGCCGATTTGCTGACTTTGAAGCACAAAAAAGCATTTAAATTTTTTTCAATGAACATTCGAACAGTCCGGCCCTCGGCTTGTAGCTAAATTTTTTATTTGGCCCTCCGTCCATTTGACTTTGACACCCCTGCGCTAGAGTGTCCGAAGTTAGGGGGGGGGGTGTCCGAAGTTAGGGGGGTGTCCGAAGTTAGGGGGGGGGGGGTGTCCGAAGTTAGGGGGGGGGGGGTGTCCGAAGTTAGGGGGTGTCCGAAGTTGGGGGGGGGGGGGTCCGAAGTTAGGGGGGGGGGGGGGGTCCGAAGTTAGGGGAAAGATTTGCTAGTACACTGTCCAAGAAAAGTTTGAATTCCCTGCTCTCCTAAAACCCATTAAGCCACAGTTCAGAGGCATTTGAGATGCTCCTACCTCCTGTGAAAAGGCCAATATTTATTTGCCTATCTAAGACACACATAGAAATCCAAAAGGCATACCTACCTACCTGGCACTACGCTTCCATACCCTTCTACAACACACACAAACACGGAAGCAGCGAGCCGAAAATGTTCTGTTTGTGGTGACCTTTGAGCCAGCGCCGTGTCGCGTGAGGCCCTCGTGTGTAGAGGGCAGGGTTGGGGTCAATTCGAGTTCAAGTCAGTTAAACTTTTCACATAGCTTCTCCTTTTCAGTTTATTGAGAAGTAATTGAAAATCGATGCAATGTTTTAAATTATTACATTTCATTGTAAGTTTACTTCCCGAATTGACTGCCTTCAATTTGAATTGACCCCAAACCTGGTAGAGGGCCCCTGGCCCCACCCCTCCCCCTGTTTCTAACGGGCTGTACATGGTGCAGGGAGTCAGAGTTGAGGTGAGCAGCCTCCAACCCTAATAACCTCTTTCATAACACAGAACAGCATCACGGGCCCCTGGTAACCTCCATCCATAACACAGAACAGCATCACGGGCCCCTGGTAACCTCCATCCATAACACAGAACAGCATCACGGGCCCCTGGTAACCTCCATCCATAACACAGAACAGCAGCACGGGCCCCTGGTAACCTCCATCCATAACACAGAACAGCATCACGGGCCCCTGGTATTCTCCATCCTAACACAGAACAGCATCACGGGCCCCTGGTATTCTCCATCCATAACACAGAACAGCATCACAGGCCCCTGGTAACCTCCATCCATAACACAGAACAGCATCACGGGCCCCTGGTAACCTCCATCCATAACACAGAACAGCATCACGGGCCCCTGGTAACCTCCATCCTAACACAGAACAGCATCACGGGCCCCTGGCAACCTCCATCCATAACACAGAACAGCATCACGGGCCCCTGGTAACCTCCATCCATAACACAGAACAGCAGCACGGGCCCCTGGTAACATCCATCCATAACACAGAACAGCATCACGGGCCCCTGGTAACCTCCATCCTAACACAGAACAGCATCACGGGCCCCTGGCAACCTCCATCCATAACACAGAACAGCATCACGGGCCCCTGGTAACCTCCATCCATAACACAGAACAGCAGCACGGGCCCCTGGTAACATCCATCCATAACACAGAACAGCATCACGGGCCCCTGGTAACCTCCATCCTAACACAGAACAGCATCACGGGCCCCTGGTAACCTCCATCCATAACACAGAACAGCAGCACGGGCCCCTGGTAACCTCCATCCATAACACAGAACAGCATCACAGGCCCCTGGTAACCTCCATCCATAACACAGAACAGCAGCACGGGCCCCTGGTAACCTCCATCCATAACACAGAACAGCAGCACGGGCCCCTGGTAACCTCCATCCTAACACAGAACAGCATCACGGGCCCCTGGTAACCTCCATCCATAACACAGAACAGCATCACGGTCCCCTGGTAACCTCCATCCATAACACAGAACAGCATCACGGGCCCCTGGTAACCTCCATCCATAACACAGAACAGCAGCACGGGCCCCTGGTAACCTCCATCCATAACACAGAACAGCAGCACGGCCTTTGGCTCAGACAGAGGAAGAGTACAAAAGGCCATTCCTTTCAGCGGGAGAGAGAACATTTGAACATCTTGGCCATGTTCTGTTATAATCTCCACCCGGCACAGCCAGAAGAGGTCTGGCCACCCCTCATAGCCTGGTTCCTCTCTAGGTTTCTTCCTCGGTTTTGGCCTTTCTAGGGAGTTTTTCCCTAGCCACCGTGCTTCTACACCTGCATTGCTTGCTGTTTGTGGTTTTAAGGCTGGGTTTCTGTACAGCACTTTGAGATATCAGCTGATGTAAGAAGGGCTATATAAATACATTTGATTTGATTCAATAGGGATGGGCACGGTTAATTGAAAATCTGGATATCCAAACAGACGTCTGTATTCAAACATTTGTTAGAGTATTCATTGTTATTTTATATCCTTGTGTGTAACCAACTTTAGAATGTAGTATTTATGCACGGCGCATCGTTCACAGTTGAGCAAGGTAAGTGTAGCCTACGGATGAACAAAGTAATTGTTTTATTTTCAAGCTCATGGGCTATGAGATATGGGCTATGGGCTACATGAAAAGGCATTTTACTATTATAGCATGTAACAGTCAGCCCCTGACAATAATATGCTAGCAATAACCCTACAGGCTCACACCAACGGAGGGTCCACAAGACACGGCACAGATCAACACAAAAAAAAAAATAATTAAGAATTTGAATGTCATTATTTTCATGGTGATGTATCCTAAATTAGGTACAACAACAAAAAAAGTATTAAATATGCAATATCTTCCTTCGAATATTTCGGTATAATTCTACACACTGACTTATTTTAATGAGCCCTTCCCCCAAAACAAGACCATATCTGGTTGGTTCGGACCAGACCCAAATCTGGACCAATCATGGATGTCTATGTTTCACAAGTTTGGACATCAAAGTACAGCACAGAACAGTACAGTAAAGTACAGTCCGGCAGAGTACAGTAGAGTACAGTACAGAACAGTACAGTTAAGTACAGAACAGTACAGTTAAGTACAGAACAGTACAGTCCGGCAGAGTACAGAACAGTAGAGTTTAGTACAGTCCGGCAGAGTACAGAACAGTACAGTAGAGTTTAGTACAGTCCGGCAGAGTACAGTAGAGTACAGTACAGTTTAGTACAGTAGAGTATACTCAACTCTAGTGTGCTCTACTGACCTACCAGGATATTAAATAATACCCGGCACTGAACACATGTGGTGCTGTTTTCAAACCCCACTGATACCGTAATCGGAAGGTTAGCAATGGTACAAGTAAGTACATGTAAAATCCCATAGAGATTGCTAACAAAATGCTAACTAGCACATTGCAAACATTTTGTACACTTTCTGACCTAAACAAGTAACTCAAAAAATGCTACTCACAGTTTGCTGAACGCACAAAAACAAATATTAGCCGAAAAAGGCTCTTGATCCTGAAGGGAGATCTCTGCTGTTACGAAGCGAATGCTTGATATTGAAAGAAGCTAACTACTTAGCTAGACAGCTAACAAGCTACTAAATAAGCAAAAACCAAATGCTACGACTGCAGAGCATGTAGCACAACATTTTAGACAGTTAACTTAATAGAAATAAGATATCTAAGCTGGTAAACATTTAGTCGTGAATTCCATACTGTAATTAGATCACCAGGCGCCTGCTGCACAACAGTGAGTGACTCACAAGGCTCCCGTCTCATCGGCGTAAACAAACACCACGTGACTGGGGGACTACCCTGAGCTTCATAATAAATGTGACAGGAGAAAAGAATGTTCTTTATCTCCTAACGTATTGCACAAGTTGGCTATAGGTATTTACTTAAATAGTACCTACAAATATTCAAAATTTTAAAATAAATAAAAAACTTCAAATAAAATAGTTTCAAAACCATCCCTTGGCTTTTTCCCCAAATACCCCGGTATATCTGCCAAGCCTACTCCAGTCCCCCCAAGCAATCAATTAGTTGAATCAGATGAGTTTGTCTGGGGCTTCTTCTCTACTACTTCTCTACTGTACTGTTGGGAAACTCTAGTATACTGTTGGGAAACTCTACTGTACTGTTGGGAAACTCTACTGTACTGTTGGGAAACTCTACTGTACTGTTGGGAAACTCTACTGTACTGTTGGGAAACTCTACTGTACTGTTGGGAAACTCTACTGTACTGTTGGGAAACTCTACTGTACTGTTGGGAAACTCTACTGTACTGTTGGGAAACTCTACTGTACTGTTGGGAAACTACTGTACTGTTGGGAAACTCTACTGTACTGTTGGGAAACTCTACTGTACTATACTCTGCTCAACTTTTACTGTAATCTACACACTTGTGAAACATAAACATCTATGATTGGTTCAGATTTGGTTCGGTGTGGACTGGACCAAATTTGAACCAATCATGGACATCTATGTTTGGGTCAAATCAAGGCCGGTCCGGCACCAAAAAACAACATCTGTAGACGTTTTAATTAAAACGGATCCGGGCCGTATAAAAACAACAACAACGGCATCTGTGGAAGTTGAAATCAAGTGGACTGACCGAATTTCAACGTCCATGTAAGTCTGGGTGTTGTTCGGTGCTCATTGAGTAAGGATGCTGGTTACAGTAAATGGAACGAGAGGTGGATCATGGGTAAGTGTCAAAGAGAGCGAGCGAGAGACAGGCGTTTTTCCCCAGACTCTTTTCACACTTTTGTTTTGACCACCAGGACAGATAGAAAGAAAACAGTGATGAGCTCAACATAACAGTATGTCAGTGGAAGGGAGGACAGTAGCAGGAGACACAACTGTGATTTGTAACTACTATGATTGCCCATTGTAGTAATTCCGTTAAAGATTTGGTAACAGAATTTTAAAGCACTTAGTAATTACTAAACCAAATAGATATTGGTAAAAAGTAACTAATTGGTAGGTCTACTTTTACTTGTTACTCTCTTAAATGTCATGATCCTCCCTCATGAGGGAGAGAATTTAGAATATATCTGAAAGGTATATTTGTGGTTTTTTGCACAGGGAAATATTTCCTAAAACACACCCAAGACAAAATATTTTCTCTAAAACAAAATATATGTGTTGATATTAGTTGGCAGGGGTCTTTATGTCAACATTGTGTTCTGATGTATTTCAAATAGTTTGTCTGGGAGACGTTTCTCTAAAACCCCTTTTCCATCTGGTTAACCAGAAATCAAATAATTTTCTTATTCCTAATATTTATTATAGAAAAAAAGGTTGAAAAATGTGTAACTATATGCATTAATAAACAAAAAAAAGTGACTCTTAGATTTCATTTGACATGGAAATGACCTGCTATCAGTCAGTGAGTCATCACTGTAGTTTCAGTAAGATGGGGAGTTTAGAGACTAGGGATGTCACGATACCAGTATCGCGATACTCAGAGAAAACAAAACATGAAGTGGAATATTTGCCTGAGGAAAACAGTCCTACTGTTGTGACCCAGAACCATATTTATTATCCAAGCTATAGACCACTATATTTTACATACAGCAGCTTTTTGAAAAGAACAAAGAGTTTAGTCTGCTTTGCGTTTTCATTTTTGCCATGGAAAATCAGGTATTGTATCTTGATACTGGTACCGTGCCAACCATAATACACTGTAGTGACGGGGGGGGGGGGGGGTTTTAGAGCCACACAGACTGTAGTGACGGGGGGGGGGGGGCGTTTAGAGCCACACAGACTGTAGTGACGGGGGGGGGGGGGGTTTAGAGCCACACAGACTGTAGTGACGGGGGGGGGTCGTTTAGAGCCACACAGACTGTAGTGACGGGGGGGGGGGGCGTTTAGTGCCACACAGACTGTAGTGACGGGGGGGGGGCGGGGGTTTAGAGCCACACAGACTGTAGTGACGGGGGGGGGGGGGGGGTCGTTTAGAGCCACACAGACTGTAGTGACGGGGGGGGGGGGCGTTTAGAGCCACACAGACTGTAGTGACGGGGGGGGGGGGGGGGCGTTTAGAGCCACACAGACTGTAGTGACAGGGGGGGTGGGGCGTTTAGAGCCACACAGACTGTAGTGACGGGGGGGGGGCGTTTAGAGCCACACAGACTGTAGTGACGGGGGGGGGGGGCGTTTAGTGCCACACAGACTGTAGTGACGGGGGGGGGGGGGGGGGGGCGTTTAGAACCACACAGACTGTAGTGACGGGGGGGGGGGGCGTTTAGAGCCACAGAGACTGTAGTGACGGGGGGGGGGGGGGGCGTTTAGAGCCACACAGACTGTAGTGACGGGGGGGGGGGGGGGCGTTTAGAGCCACACAGACTGTATTGACGGGGGGGGGGGGCGTTTAGTGCCACACAGACTGTAGTGACGGGGGGGGGGGCGTTTAGAGCCACACAGACTGTAGTGACGGGGGGGGGGGGGCGTTTAGTGCCACACAGACTGTAGTGACGGGGGGGGGGGGA
>NC_092105.1:6671817-6689317 GCF_045679555.1 Salvelinus alpinus | reverse complement strand
AGTAACCGAAAAGGTTGCAAGATTGAATCCCTGAGCTGACAAGGTAAAAATCTGTCGTTCTGCCCCTGAACAAGGCAGTTAACCCACTGTTCCTAGGCTGTCATTGAAAATAAGAATTTGTTCTTAACGGACTTGCCTAGTAAAATAAAGGTTAAAAAAAATAAACATTTGGTTAGTCGCCGAAAATTAATTGCCTAGTCATGCTTATTGGTCTATAGGTTAATTTGCATAGTGGAATTAAATTGGGGAGTATTTGTTTGTCGTCATGTACTTATCACACGACACAGAGCCTAGTTAGAGGAATATCCCGTCAGGCAGCATCGCGCAATCGTTTTCATATCAACTTTCTTTTGTTGTCCAGAAGCCGCAGGCACAATCCTAGTCATATAAGCAACCATTTGATAGTTGTTGCCATCACATTCCCCCTCTTTCTAAGTTTCTAACAGAGCTGTTCATCACAACTGCTCGCATCAGGTTTACAACGGTGTTTCCGTCAAATTTGCATTTTTAGCAAATATTTACAAATGACGTTTAATTTGTTGCTTCATTACAGGAGTTACATGTTCAATAGGAAAACATGCAACAATACCACCACACCTATTGTCGTCCAGCTCAAAAAGACCCACTAATGAAAAAACATCCGGTCCTTGTATCCATGCATACATAGTATTAGAGAGGAATAGGCAAAGCGAGAGGTTTCACTCCTAAACCAAAATAAGCCTAAAGTTTCTATGGGCTTATTTAGGGAATAAACTCACTTGGCTTCCCGCATTGGGCCGACTCCCATCATTTGGGGTAGAAACATAAGCATCTCCTCATTATTTACAGATCTCTGTAACAGTTATTTTTCTGTTGGTCATATCATTTTACTGTTTGACACAAAAATGTACCCATTTGTGGACCGGTTAATGAGGGTCAGCTAGTCGGCAGCAAAATTGACCACAATTTGCATGTCTAATAACAAGGTCTTTAATTTCCTTCCCAAACTCCTTACGCATCAATCAGTAGGTCTACATTCACACTAATAATTAGATATTAAACTGATTACGGCAGAAGGCCGAGTATCGCATTAGACACACACTTTCCTCTACTTATGTTAATGGGGGTAAGGTCATAATCCAAGTACGCAATTGAAAAACACTGATTAAAAAACACCTGGATTTCTGAGCAATCTTTCTAATTATTAGAACATGTAAACCCCTTAAACAAAACAGAGTTACAGCAGTGCTAGCACGGTGTTACAACAAAACAGAGTTACAGCAGTGCTAGCACGGTGTTACAACAAAACAGAGTTACAGCAGTGCTAGCACGGTGTTACAACAAAACAGAGTTACAGCAGTGCTAGCACGGTGTTACAACAAAACAGAGTTACAGCAGTGCTAGCACGGTGTTACAACAAAACAGAGTTACAGCAGTGCTAGCACGGTGTTACAACAAAACAGAGTTACAGCAGTGCTAGCACGGTGTTACAACAAAACAGAGTTACAGCAGTGCTAGCACGGTGTTACAACAAAACAGAGTTACAGCAGTGCACGAGCAGTACGAGCTTCCTTCTTTTACACCAGTGTAAGTGAGTTCTGAAAAACTTTAAAAAAGGTATGCATCTTAGAAATAGTTCTCACGTACTTTAAATGTACAAACTTAAAAATCAAATCACTTCCACACAAAAATAACAACTTTGGTAGAACAGTTTATTTTTTTTTAAATCTATGATTTTTCTGCATTTACTTAAGTCCCATCGGGTAGCCTGATGTGTCATGGAAACAGGATTATTAGGGAATTTAGTTCTTCTTGAAAAGCATGTAAAACGTTTAAAAAAAAAATCTAACTATTGTATGAATCTGACTATTCACATTCCTTGTATTATTGTGTGTATGTAACCGTACTTCATTATCCATGCTGGCTGCTTTACATGCAGCAAGAGTCAACAATGCTCTAATCATTCACTGGGCATTGCAAGGTGTGTCCGTCATTGAGGATCTAGCCTATACCAACAACATCATGCTGATTCTTTATTAGGCTGAACCAGTCAGGGAGAGTAGAAGAACTCAAACTTTACAACAACAACAAAAAGGCTAACAATCGACGGTTTTTGAATCCAGGTGCATTTCAGTCATTTTTCCTGTTTTCTTGCCTGTTGTACAACATCATATAAAATCAACTTATAGCCAGAACTCCCACAAAGCACCTTATAGGCGTGAGCTGACAGTAGGCCTATCCCATGGCACGAATAAGCTGAACAGCAGCTAAGCTTAAGGCTCAATATTTCTGACAGAAACAAAGTCAACCTTTCAATCCCTGAGCTAATGTCGGGAAAATAAAATAAGCTTGGAGGTGTGCCATGGCAGAACTATCTATCCGGTTAATATTCGACACTGTGGGATTTTATTTCCAGGTCACATTCTTCAGGTGCCATAAAAGTCAGTAAAGTTGAGCTCAAAGTCCACCTGCTCATAGTCCAGCACTAGGACACAAGGCTGCACGTACACAATAAGACGTAGACAGGAAAGACAAAGGTCAGTTATGAGGTCAACAGAAATAAAAATGTATGCAGTTCTGTCCTTGAGCTGGTCATGTCTAATGTTGTTCTGTATTATGTTTCATGTTGTGTGTGTGGAACCCCAGGAAGAGTAGCTGCTGCTTTTGTATCAAACTAATGGGGATCCTAATAAAATACCACAATAAACTTAACCAAACCTTTAAACCGTTCTGTAGACACAGACAGTCAGAGCAGAAATTAGACATGTTAGCCTGCCTGAGCACAGTGAGAGGCCTTTACGGGATCTCTAGTTAGGATGGGCTCTACTGTTGCTCTTTACGGGATCTCTAGTTAGGGTGGGCTCTACTGTTGCTCTGTATAGGATCTCTAGTTAGGTTGGGCTCTACTGTTGCTCTGTATGGGATCTCTAGTTAGGTTGGGCTCTACTGTTGCTCTGTATGGGATCTCTAGTTAGGTTGGGCTCTACTGTTGTTATTTACGGGATCTCTAGTTAGGATGGGCTCTACTGTTGCTCTTTACGGGATCTCTAGTTAGGATGGACTCTACTGTTGCTCTTTATTGGATCTCTAAGAGTGTCTATATTCTGTCGAGAGAAAGAGAGAATGAGAGAGAGAGAGAATGAGGTGTGTGTGAAAGGAAGAGATGAGAAACTGGGTGAATAGGCTAGATATGATTCTGCTGACATCCAGCAGGCCTGAGGCAGAGAGGCAGAGTCAGTTCCCAGAGAGGGAGTCTATATATGATGTTATCACACCTCCCACACACACACACACACACACCACACACACACACGTCCTATAGACTCAGTGAAAGCCATGTAATGCTCACAAATGGGCAGAGATAGAATGAGGGTAGGGAAGAGATTCTCATGAGAGGCCAACTGATCAGTCATGTTTGTTAAACTCTGTGCCTGCATCTGAAATGGCACCCTATCCCCTGTATAGTGCACTACTTTTGACCAGGGCCCACAAGGTTCTGGTCAAAAGTAGTGCACAACATAACTTAGGTAATAGGGTGCTCTCTCTCTCCCTGGCCACAGGAAGACGTGTCTCCGTGATAAATGATTGAGTGGCAAGCCAACCACCATTGCTCAGCTTGTCGTGTCAAGTCCATCTCAACAAAGAACCTCTTGACCTGGACAGTTCAGCCATGTCTCAAATGTTCTCAATACCAACTTAAAAATGTGCTGAAGAATTATAAATCAGATCCAGAATAATTTCAGGGTCTGTGCCAGTGTTAAAGTAGACAGAGGAATGTAAGGCAAGCTGTTACACTCTGAAAACAATGAAGGCTAGCTAGAAAGACTAGTAGATCATACACTCAAAAGTGAAGATCGTGTCTCAACAAGTTTTTTTTAAACACGAGCTACAACATCCTCAGCCAATCTTGACATGATGCAGGTCACATATTCATAAAGAAGATTAGACATTTGATAGATATGAGCTAAGAATCAATTTTTATGAAAATAGTGTTTGCTATTTATCCCAATCCTAAAATAACCAGCAACAAGCTAGCTAACTAGTACTTGGCCACAGGAAGCTAGCTCGCTTTAGCATTGCTGACGTTAGCAATTACAATCACTGGGAAATTGTGCTAGCTACACATTTCAAAACTACATAAAACTCCCAAAGTTAATATAAGTAACAGTAACATTAAGGGAATATTTTTAGGAACTAGTGTGCATGTCTGCTGGTCGTTGGCATAACATCTCTGTCACGGAATGTATTCACAATGCTGATGTGTGATGCAGTGTATAGCTAATAAAAAATAATGCGCTAATTTAGCTTATAAACTGGCTATCTAGCTAGCTAATATAACGTTATGTCTCCTTCAGCGATTTAACGTTAGCAACAAAACTGATGCTTTTAGACTTAACTATCTAAATGTAGTTAAATAACGTTAGCAAGCAAAATGACAAAGTCAAATTAGACCAGCAAAATACTCACCGTCTGGGTTTGCAGTATTTTTAACAAAAAAACGCTCAACTGCTGCGGAGCAGTGATTTCCACAGAATAACTTCGCTAGCTAGCTAGCCAAAAAAAGCTAATTTAACAGTTTACTATCCAGGGTATTCCACTGTCAGTCGACCAGAGTGTACAGTAAAAAAATAAAAAATAATGTGACAACACTATGAAAACGTAACTAGCTAACACGGACGCAAAAAAAGATCGCCTATGAATTGTATAATTTGTCGCATAGGTTATTCCTTCAGACAACAACAAACCATTTCCATGATTTCACAATCACTCTCTCTGTTCGCTACCTCCTTGAATTCCTCTCACACACCCACACGCAAGGGACGCTATGACGTTTTGAGAAACGGCGTCTCCGTGAACACTTCCACCTGTGTGACGCTGGACACAATAAGGAATAGCTAGCCGCAAATGTGGAATTTGCGCTTTTGCCTTCATAAATAAAAGTCCACATCTGAAAGTGATTAAACAGATACAAATAATGGAATCGTGCCATATTTGGACTATATAATGCGAAACAAGGTCTGAATGTTGTTAAACAAATTTCAACAAAAGACGATAATTAGTTAAATTGAAAGTAAAAATCGGTTGGAATTGCACTGTGGCTGTATCAGACTTTAGAATTGCATTGGGGGTATACTTATACACTGTACAGTCTGACCTATGGGTGCACTCTCAGCCTCATGGCCAAATGTGTAGAATAGCAGGAAATTAGCTCAGTGATACTTGAAAGTCGGGACAATTCTTGTCCGGCAGGAAAATAAATTTTTATGGTTGAATAAAAATTACTTTGCATTATTTGAGATTAAAATGTACATTAAGGGAATTTTATAAGGTAAATATTTTGGGGGGGAATTTTCTAAATACTTTCAATCTTATTTTGTTTCCATGTCGACTCTATGCCTTGAAATGCCCTTGTCCTGAGCAAATGATCCCAATTTCAAACTCTCCAAAAAAGTGTTCTAAAACCTGGCAATAATGGATATTAACTGATGTCATTTCAATAATGGTTATTAACTGATGTCATTTCAATAATGGATATTAACTGATGTCATTTCAATAATGGTTATTAACTGATGTTATTTCAATAATGGATATTAACTGATGTCATTTCCATAATGGTTATTAACTGATGTCATTTCAATAATGGTTATTAACTGATGTCATTTCCATAATTGATATTAACTGATGTCATTTCAATAACGAATATTAACTGATGTTATTTCATTAGGCTACCTGGGCCGGCAGGTAGCCTAGTGGTTAGAGCGTTGGACTTGTAACCGCAAAGGTTGCAAGATTGAATCCCTGAGCTGACAAGGTAAAAATCTGTTGTTCTGCCCCTGAACAAGGCAGTTAACCCGCTGTTCCTAGACTGTCATTGTAAATAAGAATTTGTTCTTAACTGATTTGCCTAGATACATAAAGGTAAAATTAATGGATATTAACTGATGTCATTTCAATAATGGGTATTAACTGAAGTCATTTATTGCAATAACCCTCTGTGACTTTAAAGAATATTTCTCTCAAAACTAAAAGATGTGTCCGGAGATTTGGTCAACTCCGTCAGATTTGTCTAAATTGAATCAGGAATGAGCAGGGACAGCTATACTATAAGGACCCCTTATTCATGTCCTCACTACATGTAGTGAAACAAGACCATTCATGGTCTGGAAAGTTCTCTACTTTTGAAAGATTTGAACAACCCATATTGGAATCACCATGGTCACAACCATAAACTGTAAAATCCTTCTGCCTGATAGGTTACGATAGATTATGATACATTTAATTAGATTTTAGAGTCATAATGCAACTGAAGAGAAAAAAATTGCTACTGTGTATACTATTCCGTAAAACATCAACTCCGTCAGATTTTTGTCTATAGTCAACTACTTGTCTGAAGTCACCTCTGTCAGATTTTTGTCTATAGTCAACTCCTTGTCTGAAGTCACCTCTGTCAGATTTTTGTCTATAGTCAACTCCTTGTCTGAAGTCACCTCTGTCAGATTTTTGTCTACAGTCAACTCCTTGTCTGAAGTCACCTCTGTCAGATTTTTGCCTACAGTCAACTCCTTGTCTGAAGTCACCTATGTCAGATTTTTGTCTATAGTCAATTCCATCAGATTGTGCATACCATCCCCCGAAATGTAGAGTCTGTATATTTGAAGAGGTAATTTTTTTTACCAGGCTACATTTGTTGTGGTAGCATATAGTACAACAAAAAGCATAAAGATACTAGATTTCCACCTGAGACCACTCATATCTGCATTGACAGAGTCCACGCTTAAAGATTGTTTTGATCACGTGGACTGGGACATGTTCCGGGTAGCCTCAGAGAATAATATAGATTTATACACTGATTCGGTGAGTGAGTTTACAAGGAAGTGCATAGGAGATGTTGTACCCACCGTGACTATTTAAACCTATCCTAACCAGAAACCGTCGATAGATGGCGGCATTCGCACGAAACTGAAAGCGCAAACCACCGCATTTAACCATGGAGAGATGACCGGGAATATGGCCGAATACAAACAGTGTTGTTATTCCCACCGCAAGGCAATCAAACAAGCGAAATGTCGGTATAGGTACAAAGTGGAGTCGCAATTCAACGGCTCAGACACAAGACGTATGTGGCAGGGTCTACAGGAAATCACAGACTACAAAAAGAAAATCAGCCACGTCACGGACACCGACGTCTTGCTCCCAGACAAACTAAACACCTTCTTTGCTCGCTTTGAGGATAACACAGTGCCACCGACGCGGCCCGCTGTGGATTCGGAGAAAGAGAACTGTGGGTTCTCCGAAGACGCAAGGCTGCCGGCCCAGACTGCATCCCTAGCCTCGTCCTCAGAGCATGTGCAGACCGGCTGGCAATCTCTCCCTATCCCAGTCTGCTGTCCCCACATGCTTCAAGATAGCCACCATTGTTCCTGTACCCAAGAAGGCAAAGGTAACTGAACTGAATGACTATCGCCTTGTAGCACTCACTTCTGTCATCATGAAGTGCTTTGAGAGACTAGCCAAGGATCATATCGTCTCCACCTTACCTGTCACCCTAGACCCACTGCTATTTGTATACCGCCCCAATAGGTCCACAGACGATGCAATCGCCATCACACTGCACACTGCCCTATCCCATCTGGACAAGAGGAATACCTACGTCAGAATGCTGTTCATTGACTACAGCTCATCATTCAACACCACAGTACCCTCCAAGCTCATCATTAAGCTTGAGGCCCTGGGTCTCAACCCCGCCCTGTGCAATTTGATCCTGGACTTCCTGACGGGCCGGCCGCAGGTGGTGAAGGTAGGAAACAACATCTCAACTTCGCTGATCCTCAACACTGGGGCCCCACAAGGGTGCGTGCTCAGCCCCCTCCTGTACTCCCTGTTCACCCATGACTGCGTGGCCATGCACGCCTCCAACTCGATCATCAAGTTTGCAGATGACACAACAGTAGTAGGATTGATCACAGACAACGACGAGACAGCCTATAGGGAGGAGGTGAGGGTACTCGGAGTGTGGTGTCAGGAAAACAACCTCTCACTCAACGTCAACAAAACAAAGGAGATTACTTCAGGAAACAGCAGAGGGAGCACCCCCCTATCCACATCGATGGGACAGCAGTGGAGAAGGTGGAAAGTTTTAAGTTCCTCTGCGTACACATATCGTGGACAAACTGAAATGGTCCATCCACACAGACAGTGTGGTGAAGAAGGCACAAAAGCTCCTCTTCAACCTCAGGAGACTGAAGAAATTTGGCTTGTCACCTAAAACCCTCACAAACTTTTACAGATGCACAATTGAGAGCATCCTGTCGGACTGAATCAATGCCTGGTATGGCAACTGCTCTGCCCACAACCGCAGGGCTCTCCAGAGGGTGATGCGGTCTGCACAACGTATCACCGGGGGCAAACTACCTGCACTCCAGGATACCTACAGCATCCGATGTCACAGGAATGCCAAAAAGATCATCAAGGACAACAACCACACAAGCCACTGCCTGTTCACCCCGCTACCATCCAAAGGGCGAGGTCAGTACAGGTGCATCAAAGCTGGGTCAGAGAGCCTGGTGGCAGGTAGCCTAGCGGTTAGAGCGTTGGGCCTGTAACCGAAATATTGCTAGATCAAATCCCCGAGCTGACAAGGTAAAAATATGTTGTTCTGCCCCACGAAAAAGGATTATAAATGTCCACAACAATCTGGTGAAGATTTAGTGGTGGGATTATAGATGTCTACAACAATCTGGTGAAGATTTAGTGGTGGATTTTCTGGTGAAATCTTGCTTTCAAAACAAGTCTCTATTAATGCCTCCTGCTTTTCATAGACAAATATTTTCAGAACCTCTATTGGGAAAACATAGACGTTCTGCCTAAATTCCCCATAGCAGAGTTCACTTGCTGGTGTTCTGAGCTAGGTTTAGTGATAATTCCAGGGAATTTCAGTTCCTCACATTGGGTTGGCATAACAATTGACATGGAGCACAGAGTGAGACAACCAGAACATTAAACTGTAGAATAATGAGACCAGAGCATTAAACTGTAGAATAATGAGACCAGAACATTAAACTGTAGAATAATGAGACCAGAACATTAAACTGTAGAAAAATGAGACCAGAACATTAAACTGTAGAATAATGAGACCAGAACATTAAACTGTAGAATAATGAGACCAGAACATTAAACTGTAGAATAATGAGACCAGAACATTAAACTGTAGAATAATGAGACCAGAACATTAAACTGTAGAATAATGAGACCAGAACATTAAACTGTAGAATAATGAGACCAGAACATTAAACTGTAGAATAATGAGACCAGAACATTAAACTGTAGAATAATGAGACCAGAACATTAAACTGTAGAATAATGACACCAGAACATTAAACTGTAGAACAATGAGACCAGAACATTAAGCTGTAGAATAATGAGACCAGAACATTAAACTGTAGAATAATGAGACCAGAACATTAAACTGTAGAATAATGAGACCAGAACATTAAACTGTAGAATAATGAGACCAAAACATTAAACTGTAGAATGTAAAATACATAATAGAGTTGTGATGGATATTGTCCTTTACTATGAATTCTGGAATCGAAGTAAATAAAATAAAACACTGTCAGATTGCAGCAGTTGTGGTATCTACAGTACATACGTTTGTTTACCAAAGCGGTCCTTTCACGGCAAAGCATTAAGTGAAGTGATTCATATAATGTTTATATACCCTACATTACTCATCTCATATGTATATACTGTACTCTATACCATCTACTGCATCTTGCCATCTTGATGTAATGTATCACTAGCCACTTTAAACAATGTCACTTTTATATGTTTACATACCCTACATTACTCATCTCATATGTATATACTGTACTCTATACCATCGACTGCCTCTTGCCTATGCCGTTTGGCCATCACTCATTTATATATTTTTATGTACATATCCGTATTCATTCCTTTACACTTGTGTGTATAAGGTAGTTGTTGTGAAATTGTTAGGTTATATTACTTGTTAGATATTACTGCATGGTCGGAACTAGAAGCACAAGCATTTTGCTACACTCGCATTAACATCTGCTAACCATGTGTATGTGACATATAACATTTGATTTGATTTGATCTGTTTCACCTGTCTTTGTGATTGTCTCCAGCCCCCCCCCCCCCCAGAGTTCGCCCATCCTCCCCATTATCCCCTGTGTATTTATACCTGTGTTCTCTGTTTGTCTGTTGCCAGTTCATCTTGTTTGTCAAGCCAACCAGCGTTTTTTGTCTCAGCTCCTGCTTTTCCCCAGTTTCTCTTTTCTCGTCCTCCTGGTTTTTGACCCTTGCCTTTCCTGACCCTGTACCCACCCGCCTGACCACTCTTCCTGACCCTGAGCCTGCCTGCCGTCCTGTACCTTTGCCCCACCTCTGGATTACTGACCCCTGCCTGACCTGATCCGTGCCTGCCTGCCGTCCTGTACCTTTGCCCCTGTTGCTGTAATAAACATGGTTACTTCGACACGGTCTGCATCTGGGTCTTACCTTGATAAAATGAGATCCCAGCACCATCTACATTTCATTAGATTACTTAATTCATGAAATGATTCATTCAAAAATAATGATTTCACAACAGGCTTATCATTAAATGATATCACACAGCTAGATCTTTCTAAACAAATACTTTGTATTCTGTCAACTCATAGAACAGGCAGTGTCTCATTGCTTTGTTGCATAATCAAATCAAATCAAATGTTATTTGTCAGATGTTAATGCGAGTGTAGCGAAATGCTTGTGCTTCTAGTTCCGACCGTGCAGTAATATCTAAAAAGTAATAAAACCTAACAATTTCACAACAACTACCTTATACACACAAGTGTAAAGGAATGAATACGAATATGTACATAAAAATATATAAATGAGTGATGGCCGAACGGCATAGGCAAGATGCAGTAGATGGTATAGAGTACAGTATATACATATGGGATGAGTAATGTAGGGTATGTAAACATTATATAAAGTGGCATTGTTTAAAGTGGCTAGTGATACATGTATTACATAAAGATGGCAAGATACAGTAGATGGTATAGAGTACAGTATATACATATGAGATGAGTAATGTAGGGTATGTAAACATTGTTTAAAGTGGCCGGTGATACATTACAGGATGTGACACTTTGAGATGTGATGTTACTCACCATGGTAAATCGCTTGAAATCACAACTAGAGAACCAAGTGGAAGCTGTGTGGATACTCATAAGCACATCTTATGGCATTTGTGTTAGCGTAGGACTAATTCTATATTTTTGTAACACTTGTATAATGACGATTATTTCCCAACAGTATGTCATTCATTACAGTATTTGTCAAGGAGTGCCTAACCCTTCTCTCAGCCACAGAGGACACGCAGGCTCATGTTCAATCACCATTCTACCACACCTATGTTTACTAATCAACTGCTCAACGTGACCAAGAGTAGCAGAATCAGGTGTGGTAGGACCGGTCTGGAAAAAAACCCTGAACAGTCCTGATAGGTAAAGAACAGTCCTGATAGGTAAAGAACAGTCCTGATAGGTAAAGAACAGCCCTGATAGGTAAAGAACAGTCCTGATAGGTAAAGAACAGCCCTGATAGGTAAAGAACAGTCCTGATAGGTAAAGAACAGCCCTGATAGGTAAAGAACAGTCCTGATAGGTAAAGAACAGCCCTGATAGGTAAAGAACAGCCCTGCTAGGTAAAGAACAGCCCTGATAGGTAAAGAACAGCCCTGATAGGTAAAGAACAGTCCTGATAGGTAAAGAACAGTCCTGATAGGCAAAGAACAGCCCTGATAGGTAAAGAACAGTCCTGATAGGTAAAGAACAGTCCTGATAGGTAAAGAACAGCCCTGATAGGTAAAGAAGTGCTATTCTTCAGTGTACTTTATTCTACATTATCTTGTAAATAGTTAATGGGTGTATGTTGATGCTTTGTGCATTTTCCACGAGCTTGCTTATCTTGTTAAAAAGAGATCAGGGAACATTTTCAGTTTCTCACGTATTGGCTCAAATGGGTTGCTGTTTTTCGATTCCCTCTGGAAAATATTTTTTTTTAAATAAATACTGATTAAAACATTTATGTTTGCAATTTGTTATCATTGGGTATCTTCAATACTGTCACATGTATGCTTTCTCATGGCGCCAAGATCCACAGGTAAGGCTGTACAGTGTACATAGCAATATGAATGTTGCTCATTTCACACTGTTTTCAAAGTCCAGCAATACGAGCTAAGACCATACTGTATACATAGTTGTGTCCTGTGAATGTCACTGAGTAGGCTGATACCCCATTTCATGGGTGCACAATCCATAGGTTAGGCTGTACAGTGCATATAAGTATGCCCCCAATTAAATTATGTAGTCTAATACATCCACAGCGGGATTTAAACAGTTTTTTCAGTTTATTAACATAATAATTAATTATTGTACTTAACTGTAAATTATGTAACAACATTACAACCTTGTTTAGAATAATCTACCCCAAATATGTCTTGATTCCACTCTATGTATCCGTTTGCATCACTTTCAATGGGGGACTTTTATTTTGAAGGCAGAACTCAAATTCCGCTATTGTTGCTATTCCTTATTGTGGCTAGCTTCACACAGGTGCACAATCCCTCCACCACCCTTGAAGGCAGCCTCCTATTTGAAAGAGTCAGTACCATTGAGTATCCTTGGGACGTCCTTACTCTAAACCCTAACCTTAAACCCTACCTTAACCTTAATAATCGTAAATAATAATGGAATAACTCCAGAAAGTATTCATACCCTTTGACTTATTCCACATTGTGTTACAGCCTGAATTGCAAAATGGATTAAATATATTATTTTTCTCTCTCTCTCACCCATCTATACACTATACCCCATAATGTCAAAGTGAAAACATGTTTTTAGAAATGTTAGCAAATTTATTGAAATGGGAATACAGAAATATCTCATTTACATACTGTAAGTATTCACACCCTTACATTGTAGAAGTACCTTTGGCAGTGATTACAGCTGTGAGTCTTTCTGGGTAAATCTCTAAGAGCTTTCCACACCTGGATTGAGAAACATTTGCCCATAATTTTTTTCCATAATTCTTCAAGCTCTGTCAAATTGGTCGTTGATCATTGCTAGACAGCCATTTTCAAGTCTTGCCATTGATTTTCAAGCTGATTTAAGTTAAAACTAACTCAGCCATTCAGGAAGATTCACTGTCTTCTTGTTAAACAACTCCAGTGTATATTTCACCTTGTGTTTTAGGTTATTGTCCTGCTGAAAGATGAATTCATCTCCCAGTGTCTGGTGAAAAGCAGGTTTTTCTCTAGGATTTAGCCTGTGATGAGCTCCATTCCATTTCTTTGTTATCAATTTTTTACGATTACAAGCATACCCATAACATGATGCAGCCACCATTATGCTTGACAATATGGAGAGTGGTACTCAGTAATGTGTTGTATTAGATTTGCCCCAAACAGCACTTTGTATTCAGGACCAAAATGTAATTTCTTTGCCACATTTTTTTGCAGTTTTACTTTTATTGCCTTGTTGCAAACAGGATGAATGTTTTAGAATGTTTTTATTCTGTATACGATTCCTTTTTTTCACTCTGTCAATGTTGTTGATCCATCCTTAGTTTTCTCCTATCACAGCCATTAAACTCTGTAAGTTACAGATTGTCACGACTTTCGACGAAGTTGGTCCCTCTCCTTGTTCGGGCGGTGTTCGGCGGTCGACGTCACCGTTTTTTTAGTCGCCACTGATCCACTTTTCATTTTCCATTTGTTTTGTGTTCATTGTACACACCTGGTTTCCATTCCCATAGTTATATGTTCCTTATTTAACCCTCTGGTTCCCCTATGTTTTTGTGCGTGTTTGTTCGTTGTATGTTGGTCTGTATTTGTGAGCTTGAAAAGTTACGTGAATTACTCATCTCTGTGTCCTGCGCCTGACTCCGCCTTACCTGCTACACAGATACCTGCCTTACACAGATACTTGTGTGTGGTACAGAGATGATGTAGTCATACAATCATGTTCAACACTATTATTGAGTACATGCAACTTATGTGACTTGTTAAGTACATTTTTACTTCTGAACTTATTTTGGCTTGCCATAATTTAGGGGTGTCAGGTAGCCTCGTGGTTAGAGAGTTGGGCCAATAACCGAAAAGGTTGCTAGATCAAGTCCCTGAGCTGACGAGGTAAAAATCTGTTGTTCTGCCCCTCAACAAGGCAGTTAACCCACTGTTCCTAGGTTGTCATTGTAAATAAGAATTTGTTCTTAACTGACTTGTCTAGTTAAAGGGATTGAATACTTATACTTATTGACTCAAGCCTTTTCATTTTTAATGAATTTGTAAACATTTTAGAAAAACATGATTCCACTTTCACATTATGGGGTAGTATGAAGGCTAGTAAATTCAGGCTGTAACACAACACAATGTGGAAAAGGTTAAGGAGTGTGAATGCTTTCTGAAGGCACTGTGTTTGCAAACGCTACTAGAGAGGCTGACTGTTGTATCACAGGTTGCTTCCCTGTAACTTGGTTACGCAACTGTGCGCTTGTGTCGTAAAAAGCCTTGTTACATTTCACAGAATTACCCATTGTTGATATGCTGTGAAAGTCAAAATCTATTTGGCTTCAGGTATTCAAACACAACAGAGGCATGGCAGTGCCACTTCATACAAAATGTATATTTACATGTCATCAACCTCCATCAAATGCTATTATGGGAGCCATATTGGATGTATGACGCCATATTGGATTTCAGGCAAAATCCATGGTAGCCTGAAAGATAATCCGTGGTGGTCCTCTGATTTAATTACAAGAGTAGGTGCTAAGATGTACATCCTCCAGGGAATCTTGGACCCCCACAAAATACATAAAATGTGGGGTGAGTGAGGGTAAAACAGAGGAGGACTGTAGAAAATATTAGAGCTCAATTTAATAAAACCATAGGCTAAGATGACATCTTTGTTGGTTTTATAGCCTGTCCTTATCAAATGGACTGAGAAGTCGACACCATCTCAACCCTTTGGGATTTGTTGCTGCAGGACAGCGCTAGTTGGTTCATGAACAAATTAGGTCCCTGAAGGGATCTACCTGCCTGCCTGGTTAGAGATTCACCTGCTCCCCTCCGCGGAGACAGTTCAGCATGATCAACAGGTGTGCCGCTACTCAGGTAGGCTTGGCTTGTTGTCATGTTAACACAGCAATGCTGCTATAACACCAGACAACAACAGAGTTGTGCGGGCAGCTTACACTTCTACTCCCTTATTACTACCAGGTACCTCTGCTGGACCATCAGGGTGGAGGTGAAGGGAACACCAGAGAGGCCCTATGACTGAGGCAAAACCCCTGACGGATTAGATAAGGGCAGAATGAACCGATGGGCGAGGGTGTTCAGGTGGCATCGGATGCAGAAGGAGGACGATGAAGTAGAGGAGAAGAAAGAGGAGGGGAAAGATGAGAAGAAGCTTCTGGCAAAACCCAAAGTGAAGTAAGAGACTTGGGCAAAACATGACGGATACATGATAGCATAGACACAATGGGATTATTTAATAAATTATAACAGTATAGATGCTTTCCCAGCTCTAGTTTGATGTTGATGAATGTTACTCCTTATTAATCTAATCACCTTTACTCAGTTTTTAACCTTTATGGTTATTGTTGACGTCATTATCTCACTTTGCTTTAGCAACAGTGGCTTTGCCATTCATGCTAATAAATCTGATCTGAAAGTGAATCATCCAAGATGTTTCTCTCTGTCCATCTCCTGATCAGATGGACGGAGTGGGTGGTTGACCCATCAGAGGAGTTTTATTATGGATGGCTCCAGGTCATGATCTTTCCCATCTTCTACAACTGGATCCTCATCATCTGTAGGTGGGTGTCTCAAATGTATAATAATAATAATAATAATAATATTTAATTTCCCCTTGCTCAATATACATTTTAGCATTGTAGTATAATTTCTACAGGTGCCGATGGTCATAAAACCCATCTGAATAATAAATAGACCCTCACAGAAACCTGAAACATGTAAACCGATTGAAAATGTAATTTTGTAGATATTTGAAAATGGAATTTGACCTCATTTTCTAGGACATGCTTTAAGGACATAGAGGATGCATTCCTGACACTGTGGCTCACGCTGGACTATTGCTCCGATCTCCTGTACGTGGCTGATACCATCATCAAATTTCGCACTGGTAAAGATGTCTTTGTTTTTACATATAGGAACTGTGTGTCAGTGGTGGGTCGGAGATCATCTTTTGTCATTATTGTACTTATTAGATCACGATCCACAGTGGTATTTTAAAGAGCCACTGAACACGCCAATTGTCACGTGTGTTTTTCGATTCCGCATTTGGTTAATGACGATTGTCCCTCATTAGACACTGTAGGCACGGAGCCAATATCACTTGCTCAAAATCCCCAGAATGAATCTAAGATAACACAAGAAATCTGTTTTTGCCGGTGAATGTTTTGTTGCGCATTTTTACATCTAAGGTGTTTGGTGCAGTATTTGCAGAGGGTTGTTTTATGTAAACAAAGTCGGTCTGCTGTGTTAAGTTCATGTTTTAAGTATCCCTATATTTCTGTTATTACGGGGCTATCACTCAGTTAAGAGTGCGCATGCGCAGGAAGTCTGGTGGTTGTTGGACCTAGCCTTGAGTGTAATGGCTACCTTGTAGTGTGTTCATTTAGTAGAGTAAACTTTGTTAAACTGGAACCTTGTCGTTGTGTCATTTCGAGTTAACATGCTGGACAGGTCTGTTTCACTGTCTAATGCTATTGGATAAGGAGCAATCACCGCAGCTGTTCACACCGTGTTAGTGGGCAAATGAACATTGTCAAATCAAAACCCAACCTTCATTTACCTGTTGTGACACACGGATGTTCCAAACTCTGTTTTAGACGAGACATTATGACCAAAATGATCCTATTTACACTGGCTTTGTTTTCTTCTCGGTTTTGGTTAAAGATCAAGTTTTGTTTATTCGTTGTGTCAAAGTAGAATTCCAAAATCTATTAGTGGGGTCACAGCACAGAATTGTATTTATTTAACCAGACAAATCAGTTAAGAACAAATTCTTATTTACAATGACGGCCTACCCGGGACAAACCCGGATGACGCTGGGCTAATTGTGCACCGCCCCCTATGGGACTCCCAATCACAGCTGGATGTGATGCAGTCTGGATTCAAACCAGGGACTGACGCCTCTTGCACTGAGATGCAGTTCCTTAGACCGCTGCGCCACTCGGGAGCTCCAATTTAACAGACAGACATTTGCTCCTTGATTCATCTTAATAATGACTTTGCACTGTCACAGATTTTGTATTTAGATCCTGTGTGACTTGTCTTACGATTGTATAACGTTTCCTATTCAGATATTTCAAATTGCTGAAATATCCCATGTGAGCCCATGTGTAGAGCCCATGTGGAGAGCCCATGTGGAGAGCCCATGTGGAGAGCCCATGTGGAGAGCCCATGTGTAGAGCCCATGTGGAGAGCCCATGT
>NC_092105.1:6538688-6671717 GCF_045679555.1 Salvelinus alpinus | reverse complement strand
GAGAGCCCATGTGGAGAGCCCATGTGGAGAGCCCATGTGGAGAGCCCATGTGGAGAGCCCATGTGTAGAGCCCATGTGGAGAGCCCATGTGGAGAGCCCATGTGGAGAGCCCATGTGGAGAGCCCATGTGGAGAGCCCATGTGGAGAGCCCATGTGAAGAGCCCATGTGGAGAGCCCATGTGGAGAGCCCATGTGGAGAGCCCATGTGGCGAGCCAATGACTGAATTCTGTTAGAGGACGGAGAGAGAGTTAATGACTTCCTTTTCTTTCATGATGACTCCAAGGCTTAGTTAAGTTATGAAATTTATCGCCCTCCAGGTTCCCTTGGAGAGTTCATCAATGAGCTTGACGCCCTGATAAGTTCCTTTCCTGAGGATGGCTCACCTCTCACAGTTCTGGGTGACTTTAACCTCCCCACGTCTACCTTTGACTCATTCCTCTCTGCCTCCTTCTTTCCACTCCTCTCCTCTTTTGACCTCACCCTCTCACCTTCCCCCCCTACTCACAAGGCAGGCAATACGCTTGACCTCATCTTTACTAGATGCTGTTCTTCCACTAATCTCATTGCAACTCCCCTCCAAGTCTCCGACCACTACCTTGTATCCTTTTCCCTCTCGCTCTCATCCAACACTTCCCACACTGCCCCTACTCGGATGGTATCGCGCCGTCCCAACCTTCGCTCTCTCTCCCCCGCTACTCTCTCCTCTTCCATCCTATCATCTCTTCCCTCTGCTCAAACCTTCTCCAACCTATCTCCTGATTCTGCCTCCTCAACCCTCCTCTCCTCCCTTTCTGCATCCTTTGACTCTCTATGTCCCCTATCCTCCAGGCCGGCTCGGTCCTCCCCTCCTGCTCCGTGGCTCGACGACTCATTGCGAGCTCACAGAACAGGGCTCCGGGCAGCCGAGCGGAAATGGAGGAAAACTCGCCTCCCTGCGGACCTGGCATCCTTTCACTCCCTCCTCTCTACATTCTCCTCTTCTGTCTCTGCTGCTAAAGCCAATTTCTACCACTCTAAATTCCAAGCATCTGCCTCTAACCCTAGGAAGCTCTTTGCCACCTTCTCCTCCCTCCTGAATCCTCCTCCCCCTCCTCCCCCCTCCTCCCTCTCTGCTGATGACTTTGTCAACCATTTTGAAAAGAAGGTCGACGACATCCGATCCTCGTTTGCTAAGTCAAACGACACCGCTGGTTCTGCTCACACTGCCCTACCCTGTGCTTTGACCTCTTTCTCCCCTCTCTCTCCAGATGAAATCTCGCGTCTTGTGACGGCCGGCCGCCCAACAACCTGCCCGCTTGACCCTATCCCCTCCTCTCTTCTCCAGACCATTTCCGGAGACCTTCTCCCTTACCTCACCTCGCTCATCAACTCATCCTTGACCGCTGGCTACGTCCCTTCCGTCTTCAAGAGAGCGAGAGTTGCACCCCTTCTGAAAAAACCTACACTCGATCCCTCCGATGTCAACAACTACAGACCAGTATCCCTTCTTTCTTTTCTCTCCAAAACTCTTGAACGTGCCGTCCTTGGCCAGCTCTCCTGCTATCTCTCTCAGAATGACCTTCTTGATCCAAATCAGTCAGGTTTCAAGACTAGTCATTCAACTGAGACTGCTCTTCTCTGTGTCACGGAGGCGCTCCGCACTGCTAAAGCTAACTCTCTCTCCTCTGCTCTCATCCTTCTAGACCTATCGGCTGCCTTTGATACTGTGAACCATCAGATCCTCCTCTCCACCCTCTCCGAGCTGGGCATCTCCGGCGCGGCCCACGCTTGGATTGCGTCCTACCTGACAGGTCGCTCCTACCAGGTGGCGTGGCGAGAATCTGTCTCCGCACCACGTGCTCTCACCACTGGTGTCCCCCAGGGCTCTGTTCTAGGCCCTCTCCTATTCTCGCTATACACCAAGTCACTTGGCTCTGTCATATCCTCACATGGTCTCTCCTATCATTGCTATGCAGACGACACACAATTAATCTTCTCCTTTCCCCCCTCTGATAACCAGGTGGTGAATCGCATCTCTGCATGTCTGGCAGACATATCAGTGTGGATGACGGATCACCACCTCAAGCTGAACCTCGGCAAGACGGAGCTGCTCTTCCTCCCGGGGAAGGACTGCCCGTTCCATGATCTCGCCATCACGGTTGACAACTCCATTGTGTCCTCCTCCCAGAGTGCTAAGAACCTTGGCGTGATCCTGGACAACACCCTGTCGTTCTCAACTAACATCAAGGCGGTGACCCGTTCCTGTAGGTTCATGCTCTACAACATTCGCAGAGTACGACCCTGCCTCACGCAGGAAGCGGCGCAGGTCCTAATCCAGGCACTTGTCATCTCCCGTCTGGATTACTGCAACTCGCTGTTGGCTGGGCTCCCTGCCTGTGCCATTAAACCCCTACAACTCATCCAGAACGCCGCAGCCCGTCTGGTGTTCAACTTTCCCAAGTTCTCTCACGTCACCCCGCTCCTCCGCTCTCTCCACTGGCTTCCAGTTGAAGCTCGCATCCGCTACAAGACCATGGTGCTTGCCTACGGAGCTGTGAGGGGAACGGCACCTCCGTACCTTCAGGCTCTGATCAGGCCCTACACCCAAACAAGGGCACTGCGTTCATCCACCTCTGGCCTGCTCGCCTCCCTACCTCTGAGGAAGTACAGTTCCCGCTCAGCCCAGTCAAAACTGTTCGCTGCTCTGGCACCCCAATGGTGGAACAAACTCCCTCACGACGCCAGGTCAGCGGAGTCAATCACCACCTTCCGGAGACACCTGAAACCCCACCTCTTTAAGGAATACCTAGGATAGGATAAAGTAATCCTTCTAACCCCCCCCCCTTAAAAGAGTTAGATGCACTATTGTAAAGTGGTTGTTCCACTGGATATCATAAGGTGAATGCACCAATTTGTAAGTCGCTCTGGATAAGAGCGTCTGCTAAATGACTTAAATGTAAATGTAAAATACTGTATTTCTATTTCTCTGGTGATATGAATTTCACTCTGACCCAGACTGTATCTGTGCTGTGTTGCCCCCTGCAGGTTTCCTGGAGCAGGGCATCCTGGTGCAGGACAGGGACCGTCTGAAGAAGCGCTACCTCTTCTCCTCACGTTTCCTGTTGGACCTGGCCTCCCTACTGCCCACCGACCTCCTATACCTGTACTTCGGCATTCGCCAGCCGCTGGTGAGGGTCAACCGCTTCCTCCGTATCTCCCGGCTCAACGAAGCCATGGACCGCATGGAGACCCGCACCTCCTACCCCAACACCTTCCGCATCTCCAAGCTTATGCTCTACATCTTCGTGCTCATCCACTGGAACGCCTGCATCTACTTCGCCCTGTCCAGTTACATCGGCTTCGGGGCGGACCGCTGGGTTTACCCAAACATCTCCGACCCTGTGTTCGCCCCCGCGAGGCACCAGTACATCTACTGCTTCTGGTTCTCTGCGCAGATCTTCACCACGGTGGGCGACACGCCACTGCCCGACCGCGAGGAGGAGTACCTGTTCATGATCGCTGACCTGCTGATCGCCGTGCTGGTGTTTGCCTCCGTCGTGGGGAACGTGGGGAACGTCATCACCAACCTCAGGGACCGAGACAACGTCTTCTTCCCTAACCACGAGCTGGTGAGGGGGAGGGGCCAGAGCACTGTTTTCTCCTCTATTTTATAGTCAGGGTCGGGGGAGGTCAGGGGGGGTCGGGGGGGGGGGGTCGGGGGAGGTCAGGGGGAGGTCGGGGTGGGGTTGGGGGAGGTCAGGGGGGGTCGGGGTGGGGTCAGGGGGGTCGGGGGAGGTCAGGGGGAGGTCAGGGGGGGTCGGGGGAGGTCAGGGGGGGGTCGGGGGGGGGGGGGGGGGCGTCAGGCAGCCTTAGTTTTTCCTAGCCACTGTGCTTCTGCCTCTACATTGCTTGCTCTTTGGGATCTTAGGCTGGGTGTCTGTAAAGCACTTTTTGACAACTGCTGATGTAAAAAGGGCTTTATAAAATACATTTGATTGATAGTTCTGTTGCCTTTTCACCTAAAAGAGTTTACCTTGTATTCTCTGCCTGTGGCAATATACTTTCTGAAGGATCTTGGGATTTGTGACATGCCTGGCTAATCCTACTTTATTTCATTCCAGGTCAAAGGTTACCTGCGCAACAGGTACATCAGCAAGGAGTTGCGTAACCGTGTCAACGACTGGTACCAGCACCTGTACATCAACCGTAAGATCACGAGGGAGAACGAGATCCTGCAGCAGCTTCCTGTCCAGCTGCAGACGGAGATCGCTGTGAGCGTACATCTGCCAACGCTCTCCAAGGTCACCATCTTCCAGAACTGTGAGACCAGTCTGCTGGAGGAGCTGGTGCTCAAACTCATCCCGCAGGTCAGAGGTCAAGGGTTAAATGGACAATCTGCAGTTGCTACATCCATCTTTTGGACTTATAAATGTAAAAAATATATACACCCATTGATTCTTGTAGAATAAAACTTACTCCGTCAGAACCCAAAATGTAAGCTTCTTTAACTCCTTTGTTTGTAAACAATGTAAATGTAAACAAACACATTTAGCTGACGCTCTTATACAGAGCAATTAGGGTTAAGTGCCTTGCTCAAAGGCACGTCAACAGATTTCACCTAGTCAGCTCAGAGATTCAAACCAGCTACTTTTCAGTTACTGGCCCAACACTCTTAAAACTACTAGCCTACCCGCTGCCTATTTAATCATGGTTAAAAGTATCACTTTGATATCATGGCTGGCCAGTCATTTCTCCAGCCACATCCCTTAGCTCTTTACAAAATTAGTGGTAGGGTATCAGCTTTGTTCTTTTTCTAACTGCAGATTGTCCCTTTAAAGCCGGGTGTAATTCTTGTTATGTCTGCATAGTCAATGGCGGTTGACATGTACTGTATATGACTGCTAACTTGACTAGTGCTAGAGAACAATATTTCAGTTAAACATGACTTTGCTGTTTTTGTGCGACTGTAGCCATGCCTTCTCAGACATGTCCTCTTGCCTGTAGGTGTATAGTCCTGGGGAGTATGTGTGCAGAAAGGGGGACGTGGGACATGAGATGTACATCATTAAGGATGGGAAACTGGCTGTGGTGGCAGACGATGGCGTCACACAGTTCGCTGTGTTGAGTGACGGCAATTTCTTCGGGGAAATTAGCATCCTGAACATCAAAGGTGAGAAAGAGAGTAATACAGCACAATTTATAGCATGTCCCTAACATTCCAACAATCTAACATTCCAACATTCCATCATTCTAACATTCCAGCATTCTAACATTCCAACATTCCAGCATTCTAACATTCCAACATAATGTTTCAGTGGACAATCATATCCCTAACATTCCAACAATCTAACATTCCAACATTCTAACATTCTAACATTCCAACAATCTAACATTCCAACATTCCAACAATCTAACATTCCAACATTCCAGCATTCTAACATTCCAACATAATGTTTCAGTGGACAATCATGTCCCTAACATTCCAACATTATGTCTCAATGGACAATCATGTCCCTAACATTCCAACAATCTAACATTCCAACATTCTAACATTCCAACATAATGTTTCAGTGGACAATCATATCCCTAACATTCCAACAATCTAACATTCCAACATTCTAACATTCTAACATTCCAACAATCTAACATTCCAACATTCCAACAATCTAACATTCCAACATTCCAGCATTCTAACATTCCAACATAATGTTTCAGTGGACAATCATGTCCCTAACATTCCAACATTATGTCTCAATGGACAATCATGTCCCTAACATTCCAACAATCTAACATTCCAACATTCTAACATTCCAACATAATGTTTCAGTGGACAATCATATCCCTAACATTCCAACATTCTAACATTCCAACATTCTAACATTCTAACATTCCAACAATCTAACATTCCAACATTCCAACAATCTAACATTCCAACATTCCAGCATTCTAACATTCCAGCATTCTATCATTCCAACATTCCAACATTCCAGCATTCTAACATTCCAGCATTCTAACATTCCAACATTGCAACATTCCAGCATTCTAACATTCCAACAATCTAACATTCCAACATTCCAGCATTCTAACATTCCAACATAATGTCTCAATGGACAATCATATCCCTAACATTCCAACAATCTAACATTCCAACAATCTAATATTCCAACATTCCATCATTCTAACATTCCAGCCTTCTAACATTCCAACATTCCAACATTCCAGCATTCTAACATTCCAACATAATGTTTCAGTGGACAATCATGTCCCTAACATTCCAACATTATGTCTCAATGGACAATCATGTCCCTAACATTCCAACATAATGTCTCAATGGACAATCATGTCCCTCACATTCCAACATAATGTCTCAATGGACAATCATGTCCCTAACATTCCAACATAATTTCTCAATGGACAATCATGTCCCTAACATTCCAACAATCTAACATTCCAACATTCCAACATTCCAGCATTCTAATGTTCCAACATAATGTTTCAGTGAACAATCATGTCCCTAACATTCCAACACAATGTCTCAATGGACAATCATGTCCCTAACATTCCAACACAATGTCTCAATGGACAATCATGTCCCTAATAACCCAACACAATGTCTCAATGGACAATCATGTCCCTAACATTCCAACACAATGTCTCAATGGACAATCATGTCCCTAACATTCCAACACAATGTCTCAATGGACAATCATGTCCCTAACATTCCAACACAATGTCTCAATGGACAATCATGTCCCTAATAACCCAACACAATGTCTCAATGGACAATCATATCCCTAACATTCCAACACAATGTCTCAATGGACAATCATGTCCCTAATAACCCAACACAATGTCTCAATGGACAATCATATCCCTAACATTCCAACACAATGTCTCAATGGACAATCATGTCCCTAATAACCCAACACAATGTCTCAATGGACAATCATATCCCTAACATTCCAACACAATGTCTCAATGGACAATCATGTCCCTAATAACCCAACACAATGTCTCAATGGACAATCATATCCCTAACATTCCAACACAATGTCTCAATGGACAATCATATCCCTAACATTCCAACACAATGTCTCAATGTACAATCATATCCCTAACACTCCAACACAATGTCTCAATGGACTCACAGTATAGACTGTAGAGCAGAAGTCGAGCAAATGAAATGTCAAAATGCCTCACACAAATACAACATTCCTCATCCTCTGGCAGGAAACAAATCAGGCAACCGTCGGACGGCCAACATCCGCAGCATCGGCCACTCAGACCTGTTCAGCCTTTCCAAGGAGGACCTGACAGACGTGCTGTCTGAGTTCCCAGCTGCCAAGAGACACCTGGAGGAGAAGGGCCGTCAAATCCTCACTAAGATGGGCATGTTGGTGGAGGCCGCGGAAGGCGAGGAGGAGCAGGACGAGGAGAAGGTGGAGGTCAAGGTGGAGAGACTGGAGGGTAACCTGAACACCCTGCAGACCAAGTTGGCCCGTCTAATGGCAGAGCTGGAGTCCAGCAACCGCAAGATCCTGGTCAGGGTGGAGCAATTGGAGCTAGAGACAGAGGGCTGGGAGGACACCCCGTTTGAGGAGGGAGGGGAAGAGGGAGGGGAAGAGGGAGGGGAGGTGGAGAGAAGGGACGGGGTGGGGATGGAAGTTGAGGGGGAGCGAGGAGAGGTGGAGGGAGAGGAGCAGGCGAAGGGGACTGAAATAGAGGATGAGGGAGAAGGAAAGGATGAAGGATATGGAGAGGAAAAATGAGTAGAGGGAGGAGAAACAAAAGAGACTGAGAGAGGAGGACAGGAAGACATGTAGAGGACAATAAGGGAGATGAGGACAGGAAGACATGTAGAGGACAATAAGGGAGAGGAGGACAGGAAGACATGTAGAGGACAATAAGAGAGAGGAGGACAGGAAGACATGTAGAGGACAATAAGGGAGATGAGGACAGGAAGACATGTAGAGGACAATAAGAGAGAGGAGGACAGGAAGACATGTAGAGGACAATAAGAGAGAGGAGGACAGGAAGACATGTAGAGGACAATAAGAGAGATGAGGACAAGAAGACATGTAGAGGACAATAAGAGAGAGGAGGACAGGAAGACATGTAGAGGACAATAAGAGAGATGAGGACAGGAAGACATGTAGAGGACAATAAGGGAGATGAGGACAGGAAGACATGTAGACCAGGAGGGGAAGCAGGATTAAAGACCAGGAGGGGAAGCAGGACTAAAGACCAGGAGGGGAAGCAGGACTAAAGACCAGGAGGGGAAGCAGGACTAAAGACCAGGAGGGGAAGCAGGAGTAAAGACCAGGAGGGGAAGCAGGACTAAAGACCAGGAGGGAAAGCAGGACTAAATACCAGGAGGGGAAGCAGGACTAAAGACCAGGAGGGGAAGCAGGAGTAAAGACCAGGAGGGGAAGCAGGAGTAAAGACCAGGAGGGGAAACAGGACTAAAGACCAGGAGGGGAAGCAGGACTAAAGACCAGGAGGGGAAGCAGGACTAAAGACCAGGAGGGGAAGCTGGACTAAAGACCAGGAGGGGAAGAGGGACAAAGGAAAACTAAGATGTGGAGCAGTAGAGAGGAGGGAGGATGACAGACAAGGATCAAGGGAAGGAGAGAATGGGATGTGTGTAGAGAAAGCCGTCCTCCCCCCAGCAGCCTCTACTGAGATTTATATATTTCAACAAACCTATTTGAAAGGCACATATTTCTTGAATGTATTGATTGGATGTTTGCAGTTATGAACTTCACCTGGTGTTGAATTTCTGTCAGGCATTTTTCTGACAGGCATTTTTCAGTCAGGCATTTTTCTGTCAGGCATGTCATGTTTTGAATTTTGGATTATCCAGGGTTGAAGCAACATTCTGTGGCTGCGTTCTCTTTAAACGATGTGTAGTAGATGTATGTAGTAGAATGAAGGTGTATTCCTGGAAGTGTAAAGGGACACGGTCCCATCGATACGTCACAGCTTTTTGGATTTGCTCACCTCCTCATCTCTTCTTCTTATCGGTGTCCTTTAGTAGTGGTTTCTTTGCAGCAATTCGACCATGAAGGCCTGATTCACGCAGTCTCCGCTGAACAGTTGATGTTGAGATGTGTCTGTTAGTTGAACTCTGTGAAGCATTTTTTTGGGGCTGTAATCTGAGATGCAGGTAACTCTAATAAATTTAACCTCTGCAGCAGAGGTAACTCTGGGTCTTCCTTTCCTGTGGCGGTCCTCATGAGAGCCAGTTTCATCATAGTGCTTGATGGTTTTTACGACTGCACTTGAAGAAACTGTCAAAGTTCTTGAAATGTTCCATAATATGGACTTGGTCTTTTACCAAATAGGGCTATCTTCTGTATACCACCCCTACCTTGTTCACAACATAACTGATTGGCTCAAATGCATTAAGAAGAATATATATTAGCTTTTAACAAGGCACACCTGTTAATTGAAATACATTCCAGGTGACTACCTCATGAAGCTGTTTGAGAGAATGTCAAGAGTGTGCAAAGCAGTCATCAAGGCAAAGTGTGGCTACTTTGAAGAATCTGAAATATAAAATATATTTTGATTTGTTTAACACTTTTTTGGTTACTACATGATTCCATATGTGTTATTTCATAGTTTTGATGTCTTCACTATTATTCATAGTTGTGATGTCTTCACAATGTAAAAAATACTAAAAATAAAGAAAAACCCTTGAATGAGTAGGTGTGTCGAAACATTTGACTGGTATCTATATACAGTATACACCACCTCTTTCCATAGAGTGGTCATATTATTTATTTTGTTGGCTTTACCGTTCGGATGCTATTGACATTTTCGTGAGAAGACTGATTTTTGGAATGTCTCCTGGTCTAACAAACGGGCCTGTAAATTGAGACACAGCCCATAAAGAAAAATGATATCTCTATTTTAAACATGCCACAGAAAACAGATGATTGTGGTGTTTGTAGTTCATCAGGGCTCTAGTGATGTGGTTAATGTAGTTCATCAGGGCTCTAGTGATGTGGTTAATGTAGTTCATCAGGGCTCTAGTTAATGTAGTTCATCAGGGCTCTAGTGATGTGGTTAATGTAGTTCATCAGGGCTCTAGTGATGTGGTTAACCACATCACTAGAGCCCTGATGAACTACAAACACCACAATCATCTGTTTTCTCTTTCTTCTTCTTCATTCTCCTCTTCAATCTGAGATATATCAGACTACCGTGTCTCTCCTCTTCAATCTGAGATATATCAGACTACCTTGTCTCTCCTCTTCGATATATCAGACTACCGTGTCTCTCCTCTCCAGACTGATCAGACTACCGTGTCTCTCCTCTCCAGACAGATCAGACTACCGTGCCCCCCCCCCCCCCCGTATTAAACTCAAACTCACCAAAGCCCTGAGTAGCCTGTATGACTGTGTATGCTTGTACAGGTAGACTGATGGAAATTGAGTGTTGCAGAAAATGTTGTATGTCCCGGCTGTGCATACATTCCTGTCTCCTTCTCACCCTCCACCATTCTATATATACTTATATTCTATATATACTTATATTATATATATACTTATATTCTATATATATATATTCTACTGTATATAGACTTTTTTGTTTTCTACTGTATTATTGACTGTATGTTTTGTTTATTCCATGTGTAACTCTGTTGTAGTGTGTGTCACACTGCTTTGCTTTATTCTTGGCCAGGTAGCAAGTTGTAAATGAGAACTCGTTCTCAACGAGCCTACCTGGTTAAATAAAGGTGAAATAAAAATCAAATATAAAATTCTCATACCCAATCCCAGTCTAGTTCCCACGTTGTTATACTGTAGTTATACTGCCCTCATCTGGCCACCGTACATACTGTTATGGAAATAAATGTGATATGCAAATATAGCCTCCTTGTCCTTTCTCTGCAGGGTTCTACAACATTAAACAATACAAGTATGAAAATCTACTTTTATTACAATTTAATGGAAAATTACATGTTCAAAACAAAATGATTTGACTTTATTTGTTAAAATCGAAGTTTTGAGTTGAGTACTGGGTGGTAAGATGTATAAAATGGTGCTGATATGTGCAATCTGCTGTAGGGTGGTAGGTATATGGGTAAGGGTGGTAGGTGTGTGGGTAAGGGTGGTAGGTATATGGGTAAGGGTGGTAGGTGTGTGGGTAAGGGTGGTAGATATGTGGGTAAGGGTGGTAGGTATGTGGTTAAGGGTGGTAGGTATATGGGTAAGGGTGGTAGGTATGTGGTTAAGGGTGGTAGGTATATGGGTAAGGGTGGTAGGTATGTGGGTAAGGGTGGTAGATATGTGGGTAAGGGTGGTAGGTATGTGGGTAAGGGTGGTAGGCATGTGGGTAAGGGTGGTAGATATGTGGGTAAGGGTGGTAGGTATGTGGTTAAGGGTGGTAGGTATGTGGGTAAGGGTGGTAGGTATGTGGGTAAGGGTGGTAGGTATGTGGGTAAGGGTGGTAGGCATATGGGTAAGGGTGGTAGGCATATGGGTAAGGGTGGTATGTATATGGGTAAGGGTGGTAGGTATGTGGGTAAGGGTGGTAGGTATATGGGTAAGGGTGGTAGGTATGTGGGTAAGGGTGGTAGGCATATGGGTAAGGGTGGTAGGTATATGGGTAAGGGTGGTAGGTATGTGGGTAAGGGTGGTAGGCATATGGGTAAGGGTGGTAGGTATATGGGTAAGGGTGGTAGGTATATGGGTAAGGGTGTCAGGTATGTGGGTAAGGGTGGTAGGTAAGGGTGGTAGGTATGTGGGTAAGGGTGGTAGGCATATGGGTAAGGGTGGTAGGTATGTGGTTAAGGGTGGTAGATATGTGGGTAAGGGTGGTAGGCATGTTAAGGGTGGTAGGTATGTGGGTAAGGTTGGTAGGTATGTGAGTAAAGGTGGTAGGTATGTGGGTAAGGGTGGTAGGTATGAGGGTAAGGGTGGTAGGCATGTGGGTAAGGGTGGTAGGTATGTGGGTAAGGGTGGTAGGTATGTGGGTAAGGGTGGTAGGCATGTGGTTACGGGTGGTAGGTATGTGGGTAAGGGTGGTAGGTATATGGGTAAGGGTGGTAGGTATGTTGGTAAGGGTGGTAGGCATGTGGGTAAGGGTGGTAGGTAAGTGGGTAAGGGTGGTAGGTATATGGGTAAGGGTGGTAGGTATGTGGGTAAGGGTGGTAGGTATATGGGTAAGGGTGGTAGGTATGTGGGTAAGGGTGGTAAGCATGTGGTTAAGGGTGGTAGGCATGTGGTTAAGGGTGGTAGGCATGTGGGTAAGGGTGGTAGGCATGTGGGTAAGGGTGGTAGGCATGTGGTTAAGGGTGGTAGGCATGTGGGTAAGGGTGGTAGGCATGTGGTTAAGGGTGGTAGATATGTGGGTAAGGGTGGTAGGTATGTGGTTAAGGGTGGTAGATATGTGGGTAAGGGTGGTAGGCATGTGGGTAAGGGTGGTAGGTATGTGGTTAAGGGTGGTAGGTATATGGGTAAGGGTGGTAGGTATGTGGGTAAGGGTGGTAGGTATATGGGTAAGGGTGGTAGGTATGTGGGTAAGGGTGGTAGGTATATGGGTAAGGGTGGTAGGTGTGTGGGTAAGGGTGGTAGATATGTGGGTAAGGGTGGTAGGTATGTGGGTAAGGGTGGTAGGTATGTGGGTAAGGGTGGTAGGCATGTGGTTACGGGTGGTAGGTATGTGGGTAAGGGTGGTAGGTATATGGGTAAGGGTGGTAGGTATGTGGGTAAGGGTGGTAGGTATGTGGGTAAGGGTGGTAGGCATGTGGGTAAGGGTGGTAGGTATGTGGGTAAGGGTGGTAGGTATGTGGGTAAGGGTGGTAGGCATGTGGGTAAGGGTGGTAGGTATGTGGGTAAGGGTGGTAGGTATGTGGTTAAGGGTGGTAGATATGTGGGTAAGGGTGGTAGGTATGTGGTTAAGGGTGGTAGATATGTGGGTAAGGGTGGTAGGCATGTGGGTAAGGGTGTTAGGTATGTGGTTAAGGGTGGTAGGTATATGGGTAAGGGTGGTAGGTATGTGGGTAAGGGTGGTAGGTATATGGGTAAGGGTGGTAGGTATGTGGGTAAGGGTGGTAAGCATGTGGTTAAGGGTGGTAGGCATGTGGGTAAGGGTAGTAGGTATGTGGGTAAGGGTGGTAGGTATGTGGGTAAGGGTGGTAGGCATGTGGGTAAGGGTGGTAGGCATGTGGGTAAGGGTGGTAGGCATGTGGTTAAGGGTGGTAGGCATGTGGGTAAGGGTGGTAGGCATGTGGTTAAGGGTGGTAGATATGTGGGTAAGGGTGGTAGGTATGTGGTTAAGGGTGGTAGGTATGTGGGTAAGGGTGGTAGGCATGTGGTTAAGGGTGGTAGGTATGTGGGTAAGGGTGGTAGGTATGTGGGTAAGGGTGGTAGGTATGTGGGTAAGGGTGGTAAGCATGTGGTTAAGGGTGGTAGGCATGTGGGTAAGGGTAGTAGGTATGTGGGTAAGGGTGGTAGGTATGTGGGTAAGGGTGGTAGGCATGTGGGTAAGGGTGGTAGGCATGTGGATAAGGGTGGTAGGCATGTGGGTAAGGGTGGTAGGCATGTGGGTAAGGGTGGTAGGCATGTGGTTAAGGGTGGTAGGCATGTGGGTAAGGGTGGTAGGCATGTGGGTAAGGGTGGTAGGCATGTGGTTAAGGGTGGTAGGCATGTGGGTAAGGGTGGTAGGCATGTGGGTAAGGGTGGTAGGCATGTGGTTAAGGGTGGTAGGCATGTGGGTAAGGGTGGTAGGCATGTGGTTAAGGGTGGTAGATATGTGGGTAAGGGTGGTAGGTATGTGGTTAAGGGTGGTAGGTATGTGGGTAAGGGTGGTAGGCATGTGGTTAAGGGTGGTAGGTATGTGGGTAAGGGTGGTAGGTATGTGGGTAAGGGTGGTAGGTATGTGGGTAAGGGTGGTAAGCATGTGGTTAAGGGTGGTAGGCATGTGGGTAAGGGTAGTAGGTATGTGGGTAAGGGTGGTAGGTATGTGGGTAAGGGTGGTAGGCATGTGGGTAAGGGTGGTATGGGTGGTTACAGGTGTTGTTATTCATTGTGTACGTTAGTGGATAACTTCAGCTGATCTGTCTGCGTGTATCGTGCAGAGGGAGACACAGTGTGTTCGTCGGTGTGTGTGTAGGCCGGGTTAGTGATTGAAACCAGGCTGGTGAGGCGTGGGTGGTGAGACGTGGGTGGTGAGACTTTGGTGTCGAGACGTGGGTTGTAGAGTGTGTGTGCCCGCGGGTCAAACAGAGAGTGTGTGTTTTGCATCTTCCAGATCCTGTGAAGAAACACACTCATCACAACAACCGTCATCCCCAGGGCTGCACACAGTCCCGTCAGCACGTACAACCCAACGGCCTCTACACCTACCGGGGTGGACACAGGCACACAGCGGGTGTGTGACGTTCCAGCTCCATTCAGTGCGCTTACACACACTCTATATCTCCGTCCCGCTTTTAGCCCGAACACACTGGCCTGGCGTGACCAGGCGCTCACGCTGCCGTTACTGAACACACTGCCGTTCTCGCTCAGCGCCCACACACCAAACTTACTCACAGCCGAGTAGGGGGCGCACCAACGCACTCTCACAGCCTCAGGCCATACCCCCCACACCTCCAGCGCCACCACAGGGTCAGGGGTCACAGAGGTTGGAGTCAGGCCCGGGCAGCGGCAGCTCTGCCCCTTGGCCTCCCTGACCTCTGGACAGGGTCTCTGCAGGTGCAAGCAGGGGTCAAAGTCACACAGATTCTCCTTTATGAGTTTGCCTCCTTCCTCCTCCTCCTCCTCCGTTCCTTCCTCCTCTTCTTCAGACTCATCGTCATAGTCGCCCTCGTCACCTATGAACTGATGAGGGGGAAGGGTGGGCATGCGAGTGGGGGGAGGACAGCAGGGTGGTCTTTTGGGGGCGCGAGATGGTGCTGAGGTTGTTGCCGTGGGGTTTGTCGCCACCGGTGATATGACTGTGTGAGGGATGTGCGGCTGGGTGCTTGAGGCTTGAGGAGCGACTGTTGCACTGGTTACTACTGTTGTCACGGCAGCGGTGGTCTTGATGGTCCCTGCAATGGTCGTCACGGTCACTGTTTCTAGAACTCTCTGTGTGGAGCTCCCCAACCTCTCTGATCTGTAAGCACAGTAAACATAATATATATTTACTCTGTAATGGTAAGAAAAATGCACAAGCACTCTGGGCTATCACTCCAGTTGTAAACTAGATTCAGCCTGAACTCCATTCCTATCCATCAGACCTATGACTACAGCCTCTCTGGGCTATCACTGCAGTTGTAAACTAGATTCAGCCTGAACTCCATTCCTATCCATCAGACCTATGACTACAGCCTCTCTGGGCTATCACTGCAGTTGTAAACTAGATTCAGCCTGAACTCCATTCCTATCCGTCAGACCTATGACTACAGCCTCTCTGGGCTATCACTGCAGTTGTAAACTAGATTCAGCCTGAACTCCATTCCTATCCGTCAGACCTATGACTACAGCCTCTCTGGGCTATCACTGCAGTTGTAAACTAGATTCAGCCTGAACTCCATTCCTATCCGTCAGACCTATGACTACAGCCTCTCTGGGCTATCACTGCAGTTGTAAACTAGATTCAGCCTGAACTCCATTCCTATCCGTCAGACCTATGACTACAGCCTCTCTGGGCTATCACTCCAGTTGTATACTAGATTCAGCCTGAACTCCATTCCTATCCGTCAGACCTATGACTACAGCCTCTCTGGGCTGTCACATTTAGGCCTCCCGAGTGGCACAGCGGTCTAAAGCACTGCATCGTAGTGCTAGAGGCGTCACTACAGACCCTAGTTTGATCCCCGGGCTGTATCACAACCGGCCGTGATCGGGAGTCCCATAGGGAGGCGCACAATTGGCCCGGCGTCGTCCGGGTTTGGCCCGGGGTGGTAGGCCCGTAATTGTAAATAAGAATTTGTTCTCAACTGACTTGCCTTGTTAAATAAAGTTTCAATATTTGTATATATATTTTTTTTAAACATCACTCCAGTTCTAAACTGGATTCAGCCATTCATATCTATCAGATCTAGACTAAAGCAGTGGATGTTAGAGCTACTCACCTGTCTGTTGGAGCGCTGTTGGAGAAATGTCCGTCTGGACTGCTAATGTCTGTTGGAGCGCTGTTGGTGACATGTCCGTCTGGACTGCTAATGTCTGTTGGAGCGCTGTTGGTGACATGTCCGTCTGGACTGCTAATGTCTGTTGGAGCGCTGTTGGTGACATGTCCGTCTGGACTGCTAATGTCTGTTGGAATGCTGTTGGAGACATGTCCGTTTGGACCGCTAATGTCTGTTGGAACGCTGTCTGTGCTAGGGTGGATGGTTGTGGGTGTGTTGGTCTCCCTGGCTGTCGGTGTGTTTAGAGTGATGAAGACTGGAGTCTGGTCACCTATAGCTGTTGTCCAAATGACACACACAGTGAAGGCCCAGGTGGATGTCAGGTGAAGAGGTGACATCTCACTGAGAACAACAATAACAACAACAACACACAGTGAAGGCCCAGGGGGGATATCAGGTGAAGAGCTGACATCTCACTGAGAACATCAATAACACACGCAGTCCCAACCCAGCCATCAGCTCTTCAACGGAAAGTTAGAAGCAGCACTAAGAGGTTTAACAGCAGAGCTATGGCAGTAAATATATACATAGCAGTAAAGACATACATGTTCGGCAGTAAAGATTTACATGGCAGTAAAAATATACATGGCAGTAAAGATATGGGTCACACACACACACACACACACACACACACACACACACACACACACACACACACACACACACACACACACACACACACACACACACACACACACACACACACACACACACACACACACACACTTACCAACACATCCTCATTGTCCTGCTACCATACACTCTTGTTCCAGAATGTTCCCAAATGAAAGATGAAGGTAGCGAGTATTGTGGCCCGTGGGAGGAGTTGTAGGTCCACAGTGAAGCTGTACGGAGCCGTGTTCTGGCTGGTCCTCTTGTGTTTTATACCCTTCAGGGAGACAGAGGAATGATGGGGCTGCTGCCTGCCAGGGTAAAATCTGGGAGTGTTACTTGATTAAACACACACATTTTTCACGAAGATTGCACTTACACAGAGAGAGAGAGAGAGAGAGAGAGAGAGAGAGAGAGAGAGAGAGAGAGAGAGAGAGAGAGAGAGAGAGAGAGAGAGAGAGAGAGAGAGAGAGACAGATATGATATATGGGCACACTCGTTTACAGTTGTTGCTTAGTGATGTGAGGTCACATTCCAGGCTCCCATCGCCACGGACACACAGGCCTAAGAACATCCTAGAATACTCCCTCCTGCATAACTAAGAAACAGCTCATACTGATTACACACACACACACACACACACACACACACACACACACACACACACACACACACACACACACACACACACACACACACACACACACACACACACACACACACACACACACACACACACACACACACACACACACACACACACACACCTTATCTGGTCTCGGGGCGTCAGTGGCTCAGTCATCAGACCCCTAGGCAGCAGAGAGCAGAGGTGTGCTCCTAGACTTCCTGACGGGCAGCCCCCCAGGTGGTGAGGTTAAGCAACATCACTTCTGCCACACTGACCCTCAACAAGGGGGCAACTCAGGGGTGCGTGCTCTGTCCCCTCCTGTACTCCCTGTTCACCCAAGACTGCGTGACCGCGCATGACTACAACACCATCATTAAGTTTGCAGACGACACGACGGTGGTAGGCCTGATCACAGACTACGATAAGATAGCCTATAGGGAGGAGGTCAGAGACCTGGCAGTGTGGTACCAGAAAAACAACCTCTCACTCAACGTCAGCAAGACAAAGAAGCTGATCTTGGATTACAGGAAACTACAGGAGCACGCGCCCATTCACATCGACGGAGCTGCAGTGGAGCGAGTCGAGAGCTTCAAGTTGGGTCCACATCACTAATGATCTATCATGGTCCACACACACCAACACAGCTGTGAAGAGGGCATGACAACGCCAACTCAGGAGGCTGAAAAGATTTGGCATGGGCCATTCAGAACGTCAAAAAGTTCGATCTACTATTCCACTGAGAGCATCTTGACTGGCTGTATCACTGCTTCGTTGACCTTAAAGCGCTACAGAGGGTGAATCGTATGGCCGAGCTCCCTGCCATCCAGGACCTCTATACCAGGCGGTGTCAGATGAATGCCCTAAAATTGTCAAAGACTCCGGTCACCCAAGTCACAGACCGTTCTCTCCGCTACCACATGGCAAGCGGTACCGGAGCACCAAGTCTGGGTCCAAAAGGCTCCAGAACAGCTTCTAGCCCCAAGACTGCTGAACAGTTAATCACATTGCTATTCGGGCTATTTGCAATGAACCTCTTTTTATTGCACTGACTCTCTTGCGCTGGATCTATGCACACTGACTGGACTCTACCCACACGCTGACTGGACTCTAACCACACACTGACTGGACTCTACCCACACACTGACTGGACTCTACCCACACTGACTGGACTCTACCCACACACTGACTGGACTCTACCTACACACTGACTGGACTCTACCCACACGCTGACTGGACTCTACCCACACACTGACTGGACTCTAACCACACACTGACTGGACTCTACCCACACACTGACTGGACTCTACCCACACTGACTGGACTCTACCCACACACTGACTGGACTCTACCCACACACTGACTGGACTCTACCCACACACTGACTGGACTCTACCCACACACTGACTGGACTCTACCCACACACTGACTGGACTCTACCCACACGCTGACTGGACTCTACCCACACTGACTGGACTCTACCCACACACTGACTGGACTCTACCCACACACTGACTGGACTCTACCCACACACTGACTGGACTCTACCCACACACTGACTGGACTCTACCCACACACTGACTGGACTCTACCCACACACTGACTGGACTCTACCCACACACTGACTGGACTCTACCCACACACTGACTGGACTCTACCCACACTGACTGGACTCTACCCACACACTGACTGGACTCTACCCACACTGACTGGACTCTACCCACACACTGACTGGACTCTACCTACACACTGACTGGACTCTACCCACACTGACTGGACTCTACCCACACACTGACTGGACTCTACCCACACTGACTGGACTCTACCCACACTGACTGGACTCTACCCACACTGACTGGACTCTACCCACACACTGACTGGACTCTACCCACACTGACTGGACTCTACCCACACACTGACTGGACTCTACCTACACACTGACTGGACTCTACCCACACTGACTGGACTCTACCCACACGCTGACTGGACTCTACCCACACACTGACTGGACTCTACCCACACTGACTGGACTCTACCCACACTGACTGGACTCTACCCACACGCTGACTGGACTCTACCCACACTGACAGAGGTTCAATGGGCAAGACAAAATATTTCAGTGCCTTTGAATGGGGTATTGTAGTAGGTTCCAGGCGTACCAGTTTGTGTCAAGAGCTGCTACGCTGCTGTGTTGTTTTCCGTGTATCAAAAATGTTCCTCCATCCAAAAGAACATCCGGCCAACTTGACACAACTGTGGGAAGCATTGGCGTCAATGTGGGCCAGCATTCCTGTGGAACGCTTTCGACACCTTGTAGAGTCCAACTCAATATTAGGAAGGTGTTCTTATGTTTTGTACACTTGTATATATTTTTAATTTGTCTCTTTACTCCAGCATTTTGGATTTTAAATCAAATGTTTCACATGAGCTGACAGTATATAATATCAACTTTTATTTGAGGGTATTTTTATACATTGTTTAGAACTGAATAAACCTTATGTACATAGTCCCCCCATTTGAAGAAGCCATAAGCATATGGCCAATTTTCAGACAATAAATGTTACTTTATTCAACACACTACTACAACAGCGTGACAGTTTCATGCGATTAACTTTTAGAATACTTACATGCTGTGTATCGTTAAATAACGCGGAACAACCACCGACATTGGTATGTGGAATATACAACCCAAAATGACTACGATGTCTTGATTACCAGATATGCCTTCTCTAATCAACAAGTCGTCCTAATCCAATCCGGCTAACACCACATTATGAATCAACCACACATGTACTTACGATGACAACGTTTTCAATGTGTAGTTGCCTTCTCAAAACAGCAAATACATTAATCAAAACTATATAATATCATAAAAATACATTCGTAAAAAAAAAATATATATATATATACGTATTTTTATTTCACCTTTATTTAACCAGGTGGGCCAGTTGAGAACAAGTTCTCATTTACAACTGCAACCTGGCCAAGATAAAGCAAAGCAGTGCGACAAAAACAACAACACAAAGTTACACATGGAATAAACAAGCGTACAGTCAATAAAACAATAGAAAAATCAGTATACAGTGTGTGCAAATGAAATAAGGAAGTAAGGCAATAAATAGGCCAATAGTGGCGAAGTAATTACAATTTAGCAATATACACTGGAGTGATAAATGTGCAGATGAGGATGTGCAAGTAGAAATACTGGTGTGCAAAAGAGCAGAAAAAACAAAAACATGGCCCTGTGCATTCTGGCCGTGGAGAGCTCCATAAGTACAATTTCCTTAAATGTTTTTGTCAGACTGCTTTGCTTTATCTTGGCCAGGGTCGCAGTTGTAAATGAGAACTTGTTTAACTACCTGGTTAAATAAAGGTGAAATAAATTTTAAAAAAACATTTAAAAAAATGTGAGTGGCCATTGCTGCAATGGTAACTGATGAGGTGGAAACCACCTTTGTACAATCATTTTCTTAGCAGCTTTGGTTCCTGCCAACCACACTCTCTGTTGGCGTTCTGACAAGTGCAAATCAGTCATCACAAAGCACCATCACTACTGGATGTAACGGCACTATTTTATCTATAAGTACAGAGATGACATCATTGACTTTCCTCCAGAATTCAACCCCCCCCCCCCCCCCAGCGGGATATTTTCACAACACAGGCTGAAAAGTACCAAAGTCCCCTGTGGCACAGAACTCACATAATGCTGAAGGGCTAATACCCACGTGATGTCTATATTTATAGGTGTTAGATAGGTTCAAGTTGCTCATGTTTTAATTCATTTATTTGTGATTGGGGTTTCCAGATGATCACAATATTTTTTCTTCATACCGTCTCCCAATTTATTTGTCTGTCAGTGTCGGGATTTGGCCAGGATTGTTCCGGTTTTGGCCACTAGATGCCCACATTGTGCTTTTTTGACTCTACCCACACATTGACTGGACTCTACCCACACACTGACTGGACTCTACCCACACACTGACTGGACTCTACCCACACGCTGACTGGACTCTACCAACACACTGACTGGACTCTACCCACACACTGACTGGACTCTACCCACACACTGACTGGACTCTACCGACACACTGACTGGACTCTACCCGCACACTGACTGGACTCTACCCGCACACTGACTGGACTCTACCCACACACTGACTGGACTCTACCCCCACACTGACTGGACTCTACCCACACACTGACTGGACTCTACCCACACACTGACTGGACTCTACCCACACACTGACTGGACTCTACCCACACACTGACTGGACTCTACCCACACACTGACTGGACTCTACCCACACGCTGACTGGACTCTACCCACACTGACTGGACTCTACCCACACACTGACTGGACTCTACCCACACACTGACTGGACTCTACCCACACACTGACTGGACTCTACCCACACACTGACTGGACTCTACCCACACACTGACTGGACTCTACCCACACACTGACTGGACTCTACCCACACACTGACTGGACTCTACCCACACACTGACTGGACTCTACCCACACTGACTGGACTCTACCCACACACTGACTGGACTCTACCCACACTGACTGGACTCTACCCACACACTGACTGGACTCTACCTACACACTGACTGGACTCTACCCACACTGACTGGACTCTACCCACACACTGACTGGACTCTACCCACACTGACTGGACTCTACCCACACTGACTGGACTCTACCCACACACTGACTGGACTCTACCCACACTGACTGGACTCTACCCACACACTGACTGGACTCTACCTACACACTGACTGGACTCTACCCACACTGACTGGACTCTACCCACACGCTGACTGGACTCTACCCACACACTGACTGGACTCTACCCACACTGACTGGACTCTACCCACACTGACTGGACTCTACCCACACGCTGACTGGACTCTACCCACACTGACAGAGGTTCAATGGGCAAGACAAAATATTTCAGTGCCTTTGAATGGGGTATTGTAGTAGGTTCCAGGCGTACCAGTTTGTGTCAAGAGCTGCTACGCTGCTGTGTTGTTTTCCGTGTATCAAAAATGTTCCTCCATCCAAAAGAACATCCGGCCAACTTGACACAACTGTGGGAAGCATTGGCGTCAATGTGGGCCAGCATTCCTGTGGAACGCTTTCGACACCTTGTAGAGTCCAACTCAATATTAGGAAGGTGTTCTTATGTTTTGTACACTTGTATATATTTTTAATTTGTCTCTTTACTCCAGCATTTTGGATTTTAAATCAAATGTTTCACATGAGCTGACAGTATATAATATCAACTTTTATTTGAGGGTATTTTTATACATTGTTTAGAACTGAATAAACCTTATGTACATAGTCCCCCCATTTGAAGAAGCCATAAGCATATGGCCAATTTTCAGACAATAAATGTTACTTTATTCAACACACTACTACAACAGCGTGACAGTTTCATGCGATTAACTTTTAGAATACTTACATGCTGTGTATCGTTAAATAACGCGGAACAACCACCGACATTGGTATGTGGAATATACAACCCAAAATGACTACGATGTCTTGATTACCAGATATGCCTTCTCTAATCAACAAGTCGTCCTAATCCAATCCGGCTAACACCACATTATGAATCAACCACACATGTACTTACGATGACAACGTTTTCAATGTGTAGTTGCCTTCTCAAAACAGCAAATACATTAATCAAAACTATATAATATCATAAAAATACATTCGTAAAAAAAAAAAAATATATATATATACGTATTTTTATTTCACCTTTATTTAACCAGGTGGGCCAGTTGAGAACAAGTTCTCATTTACAACTGCAACCTGGCCAAGATAAAGCAAAGCAGTGCGACAAAAACAACAACACAAAGTTACACATGGAATAAACAAGCGTACAGTCAATAAAACAATAGAAAAATCAGTATACAGTGTGTGCAAATGAAATAAGGAAGTAAGGCAATAAATAGGCCAATAGTGGCGAAGTAATTACAATTTAGCAATATACACTGGAGTGATAAATGTGCAGATGAGGATGTGCAAGTAGAAATACTGGTGTGCAAAAGAGCAGAAAAAACAAAAACATGGCCCTGTGCATTCTGGCCGTGGAGAGCTCCATAAGTACAATTTCCTTAAATGTTTTTGTCAGACTGCTTTGCTTTATCTTGGCCAGGGTCGCAGTTGTAAATGAGAACTTGTTTAACTACCTGGTTAAATAAAGGTGAAATAAATTTTAAAAAAACATTTAAAAAAATGTGAGTGGCCATTGCTGCAATGGTAACTGATGAGGTGGAAACCACCTTTGTACAATCATTTTCTTAGCAGCTTTGGTTCCTGCCAACCACACTCTCTGTTGGCGTTCTGACAAGTGCAAATCAGTCATCACAAAGCACCATCACTACTGGATGTAACGGCACTATTTTATCTATAAGTACAGAGATGACATCATTGACTTTCCTCCAGAATTCAACCCCCCCCCCCCCCCCAGCGGGATATTTTCACAACACAGGCTGAAAAGTACCAAAGTCCCCTGTGGCACAGAACTCACATAATGCTGAAGGGCTAATACCCACGTGATGTCTATATTTATAGGTGTTAGATAGGTTCAAGTTGCTCATGTTTTAATTCATTTATTTGTGATTGGGGTTTCCAGATGATCACAATATTTTTTCTTCATACCGTCTCCCAATTTATTTGTCTGTCAGTGTCGGGATTTGGCCAGGATTGTTCCGGTTTTGGCCACTAGATGCCCACATTGTGCTTTTTTGACTCTACCCACACATTGACTGGACTCTACCCACACACTGACTGGACTCTACCCACACACTGACTGGACTCTACCCACACACTGACTGGACTCTACCCCCACACTGACTGGACTCTACCCACACACTGACTGGACTCTACCCACACACTGACTGGACTCTACCCACACACTGACTGGACTTTACCCACACACTGACTGGACTCTACCCACACACTGACTGGACTCTACCCACATTGACTGGACTCTACCCACACTGACTGGACTCTACCCACACGCTGACTGGACTCTACCCACACTGACAGAGGTTCAATGGGCAAGACAAAATATTTCAGTGCCTTTGAATGGGGTATTGTAGTAGGTTCCAGGCGTACCAGTTTGTGTCAAGAGCTGCTACGCTGCTGTGTTGTTTTCCGTGTATCAAAAATGTTCCTCCATCCAAAAGAACATCCGGCCAACTTGACACAACTGTGGGAAGCATTGGCGTCAATGTGGGCCAGCATTCCTGTGGAACGCTTTCGACACCTTGTAGAGTCCAACTCAATATTAGGAAGGTGTTCTTATGTTTTGTACACTTGTATATATTTTTAATTTGTCTCTTTACTCCAGCATTTTGGATTTTAAATCAAATGTTTCACATGAGCTGACAGTATATAATATCAACTTTTATTTGAGGGTATTTTTATACATTGTTTAGAACTGAATAAACCTTATGTACATAGTCCCCCCATTTGAAGAAGCCATAAGCATATGGCCAATTTTCAGACAATAAATGTTACTTTATTCAACACACTACTACAACAGCGTGACAGTTTCATGCGATTAACTTTTAGAATACTTACATGCTGTGTATCGTTAAATAACGCGGAACAACCACCGACATTGGTATGTGGAATATACAACCCAAAATGACTACGATGTCTTGATTACCAGATATGCCTTCTCTAATCAACAAGTCGTCCTAATCCAATCCGGCTAACACCACATTATGAATCAACCACACATGTACTTACGATGACAACGTTTTCAATGTGTAGTTGCCTTCTCAAAACAGCAAATACATTAATCAAAACTATATAATATCATAAAAATACATTCGTAAAAAAAAAAATATATATATATATACGTATTTTTATTTCACCTTTATTTAACCAGGTGGGCCAGTTGAGAACAAGTTCTCATTTACAACTGCAACCTGGCCAAGATAAAGCAAAGCAGTGCGACAAAAACAACAACACAAAGTTACACATGGAATAAACAAGCGTACAGTCAATAAAACAATAGAAAAATCAGTATACAGTGTGTGCAAATGAAATAAGGAAGTAAGGCAATAAATAGGCCAATAGTGGCGAAGTAATTACAATTTAGCAATATACACTGGAGTGATAAATGTGCAGATGAGGATGTGCAAGTAGAAATACTGGTGTGCAAAAGAGCAGAAAAAACAAAAACATGGCCCTGTGCATTCTGGCCGTGGAGAGCTCCATAAGTACAATTTCCTTAAATGTTTTTGTCAGACTGCTTTGCTTTATCTTGGCCAGGGTCGCAGTTGTAAATGAGAACTTGTTTAACTACCTGGTTAAATAAAGGTGAAATAAATTTTAAAAAAACATTTAAAAAAATGTGAGTGGCCATTGCTGCAATGGTAACTGATGAGGTGGAAACCACCTTTGTACAATCATTTTCTTAGCAGCTTTGGTTCCTGCCAACCACACTCTCTGTTGGCGTTCTGACAAGTGCAAATCAGTCATCACAAAGCACCATCACTACTGGATGTAACGGCACTATTTTATCTATAAGTACAGAGATGACATCATTGACTTTCCTCCAGAATTCAACCCCCCCCCCCCCCCCAGCGGGATATTTTCACAACACAGGCTGAAAAGTACCAAAGTCCCCTGTGGCACAGAACTCACATAATGCTGAAGGGCTAATACCCACGTGATGTCTATATTTATAGGTGTTAGATAGGTTCAAGTTGCTCATGTTTTAATTCATTTATTTGTGATTGGGGTTTCCAGATGATCACAATATTTTTTCTTCATACCGTCTCCCAATTTATTTGTCTGTCAGTGTCGGGATTTGGCCAGGATTGTTCCGGTTTTGGCCACTAGATGCCCACATTGTGCTTTTTTGACTCTACCCACACATTGACTGGACTCTACCCACACACTGACTGGACTCTACCCACACACTGACTGGACTCTACCCACACGCTGACTGGACTCTACCAACACACTGACTGGACTCTACCCACACACTGACTGGACTCTACCCACACACTGACTGGACTCTACCCACACACTGACTGGACTCTACCCACACACTGACTGGACTCTACCCGCACACTGACTGGACTCTACCCACACACTGACTGGACTCTACCCCCACACTGACTGGACTCTACCCACACACTGACTGGACTCTACCCACACACTGACTGGACTCTACCCACACACTGACTGGACTTTACCCACACACTGACTGGACTCTACCCACACACTGACTGGACTCTACCCACATTGACTGGACTCTACCCACACTGACTGGACTCTACCCACACGCTGACTGGACTCTACCCACACTGACAGAGGTTCAATGGGCAAGACAAAATATTTCAGTGCCTTTGAATGGGGTATTGTAGTAGGTTCCAGGCGTACCAGTTTGTGTCAAGAGCTGCTACGCTGCTGTGTTGTTTTCCGTGTATCAAAAATGTTCCTCCATCCAAAAGAACATCCGGCCAACTTGACACAACTGTGGGAAGCATTGGCGTCAATGTGGGCCAGCATTCCTGTGGAACGCTTTCGACACCTTGTAGAGTCCAACTCAATATTAGGAAGGTGTTCTTATGTTTTGTACACTTGTATATATTTTTAATTTGTCTCTTTACTCCAGCATTTTGGATTTTAAATCAAATGTTTCACATGAGCTGACAGTATATAATATCAACTTTTATTTGAGGGTATTTTTATACATTGTTTAGAACTGAATAAACCTTATGTACATAGTCCCCCCATTTGAAGAAGCCATAAGCATATGGCCAATTTTCAGACAATAAATGTTACTTTATTCAACACACTACTACAACAGCGTGACAGTTTCATGCGATTAACTTTTAGAATACTTACATGCTGTGTATCGTTAAATAACGCGGAACAACCACCGACATTGGTATGTGGAATATACAACCCAAAATGACTACGATGTCTTGATTACCAGATATGCCTTCTCTAATCAACAAGTCGTCCTAATCCAATCCGGCTAACACCACATTATGAATCAACCACACATGTACTTACGATGACAACGTTTTCAATGTGTAGTTGCCTTCTCAAAACAGCAAATACATTAATCAAAACTATATAATATCATAAAAATACATTCGTAAAAAAAAAAATATATATATATATACGTATTTTTATTTCACCTTTATTTAACCAGGTGGGCCAGTTGAGAACAAGTTCTCATTTACAACTGCAACCTGGCCAAGATAAAGCAAAGCAGTGCGACAAAAACAACAACACAAAGTTACACATGGAATAAACAAGCGTACAGTCAATAAAACAATAGAAAAATCAGTATACAGTGTGTGCAAATGAAATAAGGAAGTAAGGCAATAAATAGGCCAATAGTGGCGAAGTAATTACAATTTAGCAATATACACTGGAGTGATAAATGTGCAGATGAGGATGTGCAAGTAGAAATACTGGTGTGCAAAAGAGCAGAAAAAACAAAAACATGGCCCTGTGCATTCTGGCCGTGGAGAGCTCCATAAGTACAATTTCCTTAAATGTTTTTGTCAGACTGCTTTGCTTTATCTTGGCCAGGGTCGCAGTTGTAAATGAGAACTTGTTTAACTACCTGGTTAAATAAAGGTGAAATAAATTTTAAAAAAACATTTAAAAAAATGTGAGTGGCCATTGCTGCAATGGTAACTGATGAGGTGGAAACCACCTTTGTACAATCATTTTCTTAGCAGCTTTGGTTCCTGCCAACCACACTCTCTGTTGGCGTTCTGACAAGTGCAAATCAGTCATCACAAAGCACCATCACTACTGGATGTAACGGCACTATTTTATCTATAAGTACAGAGAGGACATCATTGACTTTCCTCCAGAATTCAACCCCCCCCCCCCCCCAGCGGGATATTTTCACAACACAGGCTGAAAAGTACCAAAGTCCCCTGTGGCACAGAACTCACATAATGCTGAAGGGCTAATACCCACGTGATGTCTATATTTATAGGTGTTAGATAGGTTCAAGTTGCTCATGTTTTAATTCATTTATTTGTGATTGGGGTTTCCAGATGATCACAATATTTTTTCTTCATACCGTCTCCCAATTTATTTGTCTGTCAGTGTCGGGATTTGGCCAGGATTGTTCCGGTTTTGGCCACTAGATGCCCACATTGTGCTTTTTTGACTCTACCCACACATTGACTGGACTCTACCCACACACTGACTGGACTCTACCCACACACTGACTGGACTCTACCCACACGCTGACTGGACTCTACCAACACACTGACTGGACTCTACCCACACACTGACTGGACTCTACCCACACACTGACTGGACTCTACCCACACACTGACTGGACTCTACCCACACACTGACTGGACTCTACCCGCACACTGACTGGACTCTACCCACACACTGACTGGACTCTACCCCCACACTGACTGGACTCTACCCACACACTGACTGGACTCTACCCACACACTGACTGGACTCTACCCACACACTGACTGGACTTTACCCACACACTGACTGGACTCTACCCACACACTGACTGGACTCTACCCACATTGACTGGACTCTACCCACACTGACTGGACTCTACCCACACGCTGACTGGACTCTACCCACACTGACAGAGGTTCAATGGGCAAGACAAAATATTTCAGTGCCTTTGAATGGGGTATTGTAGTAGGTTCCAGGCGTACCAGTTTGTGTCAAGAGCTGCTACGCTGCTGTGTTGTTTTCCGTGTATCAAAAATGTTCCTCCATCCAAAAGAACATCCGGCCAACTTGACACAACTGTGGGAAGCATTGGCGTCAATGTGGGCCAGCATTCCTGTGGAACGCTTTCGACACCTTGTAGAGTCCAACTCAATATTAGGAAGGTGTTCTTATGTTTTGTACACTTGTATATATTTTTAATTTGTCTCTTTACTCCAGCATTTTGGATTTTAAATCAAATGTTTCACATGAGCTGACAGTATATAATATCAACTTTTATTTGAGGGTATTTTTATACATTGTTTAGAACTGAATAAACCTTATGTACATAGTCCCCCCATTTGAAGAAGCCATAAGCATATGGCCAATTTTCAGACAATAAATGTTACTTTATTCAACACACTACTACAACAGCGTGACAGTTTCATGCGATTAACTTTTAGAATACTTACATGCTGTGTATCGTTAAATAACGCGGAACAACCACCGACATTGGTATGTGGAATATACAACCCAAAATGACTACGATGTCTTGATTACCAGATATGCCTTCTCTAATCAACAAGTCGTCCTAATCCAATCCGGCTAACACCACATTATGAATCAACCACACATGTACTTACGATGACAACGTTTTCAATGTGTAGTTGCCTTCTCAAAACAGCAAATACATTAATCAAAACTATATAATATCATAAAAATACATTCGTAAAAAAAAAATATATATATATATATACGTATTTTTATTTCACCTTTATTTAACCAGGTGGGCCAGTTGAGAACAAGTTCTCATTTACAACTGCAACCTGGCCAAGATAAAGCAAAGCAGTGCGACAAAAACAACAACACAAAGTTACACATGGAATAAACAAGCGTACAGTCAATAAAACAATAGAAAAATCAGTATACAGTGTGTGCAAATGAAATAAGGAAGTAAGGCAATAAATAGGCCAATAGTGGCGAAGTAATTACAATTTAGCAATATACACTGGAGTGATAAATGTGCAGATGAGGATGTGCAAGTAGAAATACTGGTGTGCAAAAGAGCAGAAAAAACAAAAACATGGCCCTGTGCATTCTGGCCGTGGAGAGCTCCATAAGTACAATTTCCTTAAATGTTTTTGTCAGACTGCTTTGCTTTATCTTGGCCAGGGTCGCAGTTGTAAATGAGAACTTGTTTAACTACCTGGTTAAATAAAGGTGAAATAAATTTTAAAAAAACATTTAAAAAAATGTGAGTGGCCATTGCTGCAATGGTAACTGATGAGGTGGAAACCACCTTTGTACAATCATTTTCTTAGCAGCTTTGGTTCCTGCCAACCACACTCTCTGTTGGCGTTCTGACAAGTGCAAATCAGTCATCACAAAGCACCATCACTACTGGATGTAACGGCACTATTTTATCTATAAGTACAGAGATGACATCATTGACTTTCCTCCAGAATTCAACCCCCCCCCCCCCCCCCCAGCGGGATATTTTCACAACACAGGCTGAAAAGTACCAAAGTCCCCTGTGGCACAGAACTCACATAATGCTGAAGGGCTAATACCCACGTGATGTCTATATTTATAGGTGTTAGATAGGTTCAAGTTGCTCATGTTTTAATTCATTTATTTGTGATTGGGGTTTCCAGATGATCACAATATTTTTTCTTCATACCGTCTCCCAATTTATTTGTCTGTCAGTGTCGGGATTTGGCCAGGATTGTTCCGGTTTTGGCCACTAGATGCCCACATTGTGCTTTTTTGACTCTACCCACACATTGACTGGACTCTACCCACACACTGACTGGACTCTACCCACACACTGACTGGACTCTACCCACACGCTGACTGGACTCTACCAACACACTGACTGGACTCTACCCACACACTGACTGGACTCTACCCACACACTGACTGGACTCTACCGACACACTGACTGGACTCTACCCGCACACTGACTGGACTCTACCCGCACACTGACTGGACTCTACCCACACACTGACTGGACTCTACCCCCACACTGACTGGACTCTACCCACACACTGACTGGACTCTACCCACACACTGACTGGACTCTACCCACACACTGACTGGACTTTACCCACACACTGACTGGACTCTACCCACACACTGACTGGACTCTACCCACATTGACTGGACTCTACCCACACTGACTGGACTCTACCCACACGCTGACTGGACTCTACCCACACTGACAGAGGTTCAATGGGCAAGACAAAATATTTCAGTGCCTTTGAATGGGGTATTGTAGTAGGTTCCAGGCGTACCAGTTTGTGTCAAGAGCTGCTACGCTGCTGTGTTGTTTTCCGTGTATCAAAAATGTTCCTCCATCCAAAAGAACATCCGGCCAACTTGACACAACTGTGGGAAGCATTGGCGTCAATGTGGGCCAGCATTCCTGTGGAACGCTTTCGACACCTTGTAGAGTCCAACTCAATATTAGGAAGGTGTTCTTATGTTTTGTACACTTGTATATATTTTTAATTTGTCTCTTTACTCCAGCATTTTGGATTTTAAATCAAATGTTTCACATGAGCTGACAGTATATAATATCAACTTTTATTTGAGGGTATTTTTATACATTGTTTAGAACTGAATAAACCTTATGTACATAGTCCCCCCATTTGAAGAAGCCATAAGCATATGGCCAATTTTCAGACAATAAATGTTACTTTATTCAACACACTACTACAACAGCGTGACAGTTTCATGCGATTAACTTTTAGAATACTTACATGCTGTGTATCGTTAAATAACGCGGAACAACCACCGACATTGGTATGTGGAATATACAACCCAAAATGACTACGATGTCTTGATTACCAGATATGCCTTCTCTAATCAACAAGTCGTCCTAATCCAATCCGGCTAACACCACATTATGAATCAACCACACATGTACTTACGATGACAACGTTTTCAATGTGTAGTTGCCTTCTCAAAACAGCAAATACATTAATCAAAACTATATAATATCATAAAAATACATTCGTAAAAAAAAAAATATATATATATATACGTATTTTTATTTCACCTTTATTTAACCAGGTGGGCCAGTTGAGAACAAGTTCTCATTTACAACTGCAACCTGGCCAAGATAAAGCAAAGCAGTGCGACAAAAACAACAACACAAAGTTACACATGGAATAAACAAGCGTACAGTCAATAAAACAATAGAAAAATCAGTATACAGTGTGTGCAAATGAAATAAGGAAGTAAGGCAATAAATAGGCCAATAGTGGCGAAGTAATTACAATTTAGCAATATACACTGGAGTGATAAATGTGCAGATGAGGATGTGCAAGTAGAAATACTGGTGTGCAAAAGAGCAGAAAAAACAAAAACATGGCCCTGTGCATTCTGGCCGTGGAGAGCTCCATAAGTACAATTTCCTTAAATGTTTTTGTCAGACTGCTTTGCTTTATCTTGGCCAGGGTCGCAGTTGTAAATGAGAACTTGTTTAACTACCTGGTTAAATAAAGGTGAAATAAATTTTAAAAAAACATTTAAAAAAATGTGAGTGGCCATTGCTGCAATGGTAACTGATGAGGTGGAAACCACCTTTGTACAATCATTTTCTTAGCAGCTTTGGTTCCTGCCAACCACACTCTCTGTTGGCGTTCTGACAAGTGCAAATCAGTCATCACAAAGCACCATCACTACTGGATGTAACGGCACTATTTTATCTATAAGTACAGAGATGACATCATTGACTTTCCTCCAGAATTCAACCCCCCCCCCCCCCAGCGGGATATTTTCACAACACAGGCTGAAAAGTACCAAAGTCCCCTGTGGCACAGAACTCACATAATGCTGAAGGGCTAATACCCACGTGATGTCTATATTTATAGGTGTTAGATAGGTTCAAGTTGCTCATGTTTTAATTCATTTATTTGTGATTGGGGTTTCCAGATGATCACAATATTTTTTCTTCATACCGTCTCCCAATTTATTTGTCTGTCAGTGTCGGGATTTGGCCAGGATTGTTCCGGTTTTGGCCACTAGATGCCCACATTGTGCTTTTTTGACTCTACCCACACATTGACTGGACTCTACCCACACACTGACTGGACTCTACCCACACACTGACTGGACTCTACCCACACGCTGACTGGACTCTACCCACACGCTGACTGGACTCTACCCACACACTGACTGGACTCTACCCACACACTGACTGGACTCTACCCACACACTGACTGGACTCTACCCACACACTGACTGGACTCTACCCGCACACTGACTGGACTCTACCCACACACTGACTGGACTCTACCCCCACACTGACTGGACTCTACCCACACACTGACTGGACTCTACCCACACACTGACTGGACTCTACCCACACACTGACTGGACTTTACCCACACACTGACTGGACTCTACCCACACACTGACTGGACTCTACCCACATTGACTGGACTCTACCCACACTGACTGGACTCTACCCACACGCTGACTGGACTCTACCCACACTGACAGAGGTTCAATGGGCAAGACAAAATATTTCAGTGCCTTTGAATGGGGTATTGTAGTAGGTTCCAGGCGTACCAGTTTGTGTCAAGAGCTGCTACGCTGCTGTGTTGTTTTCCGTGTATCAAAAATGTTCCTCCATCCAAAAGAACATCCGGCCAACTTGACACAACTGTGGGAAGCATTGGCGTCAATGTGGGCCAGCATTCCTGTGGAACGCTTTCGACACCTTGTAGAGTCCAACTCAATATTAGGAAGGTGTTCTTATGTTTTGTACACTTGTATATATTTTTAATTTGTCTCTTTACTCCAGCATTTTGGATTTTAAATCAAATGTTTCACATGAGCTGACAGTATATAATATCAACTTTTATTTGAGGGTATTTTTATACATTGTTTAGAACTGAATAAACCTTATGTACATAGTCCCCCCATTTGAAGAAGCCATAAGCATATGGCCAATTTTCAGACAATAAATGTTACTTTATTCAACACACTACTACAACAGCGTGACAGTTTCATGCGATTAACTTTTAGAATACTTACATGCTGTGTATCGTTAAATAACGCGGAACAACCACCGACATTGGTATGTGGAATATACAACCCAAAATGACTACGATGTCTTGATTACCAGATATGCCTTCTCTAATCAACAAGTCGTCCTAATCCAATCCGGCTAACACCACATTATGAATCAACCACACATGTACTTACGATGACAACGTTTTCAATGTGTAGTTGCCTTCTCAAAACAGCAAATACATTAATCAAAACTATATAATATCATAAAAATACATTCGTAAAAAAAAAAATATATATATATATACGTATTTTTATTTCACCTTTATTTAACCAGGTGGGCCAGTTGAGAACAAGTTCTCATTTACAACTGCAACCTGGCCAAGATAAAGCAAAGCAGTGCGACAAAAACAACAACACAAAGTTACACATGGAATAAACAAGCGTACAGTCAATAAAACAATAGAAAAATCAGTATACAGTGTGTGCAAATGAAATAAGGAAGTAAGGCAATAAATAGGCCAATAGTGGCGAAGTAATTACAATTTAGCAATATACACTGGAGTGATAAATGTGCAGATGAGGATGTGCAAGTAGAAATACTGGTGTGCAAAAGAGCAGAAAAAACAAAAACATGGCCCTGTGCATTCTGGCCGTGGAGAGCTCCATAAGTACAATTTCCTTAAATGTTTTTGTCAGACTGCTTTGCTTTATCTTGGCCAGGGTCGCAGTTGTAAATGAGAACTTGTTTAACTACCTGGTTAAATAAAGGTGAAATAAATTTTAAAAAAACATTTAAAAAAATGTGAGTGGCCATTGCTGCAATGGTAACTGATGAGGTGGAAACCACCTTTGTACAATCATTTTCTTAGCAGCTTTGGTTCCTGCCAACCACACTCTCTGTTGGCGTTCTGACAAGTGCAAATCAGTCATCACAAAGCACCATCACTACTGGATGTAACGGCACTATTTTATCTATAAGTACAGAGATGACATCATTGACTTTCCTCCAGAATTCAACCCCCCCCCCCCCCCCCCCAGCGGGATATTTTCACAACACAGGCTGAAAAGTACCAAAGTCCCCTGTGGCACAGAACTCACATAATGCTGAAGGGCTAATACCCACGTGATGTCTATATTTATAGGTGTTAGATAGGTTCAAGTTGCTCATGTTTTAATTCATTTATTTGTGATTGGGGTTTCCAGATGATCACAATATTTTTTCTTCATACCGTCTCCCAATTTATTTGTCTGTCAGTGTCGGGATTTGGCCAGGATTGTTCCGGTTTTGGCCACTAGATGCCCACATTGTGCTTTTTTGACTCTACCCACACATTGACTGGACTCTACCCACACACTGACTGGACTCTACCCACACGCTGACTGGACTCTACCCACACGCTGACTGGACTCTACCCACACGCTGACTGGACTCTACCCACACACTGACTGGACTCTACCCACACACTGACTGGACTCTACCCACACACTGACTGGACTCTACCCGCACACTGACTGGACTCTACCCGCACACTGACTGGACTCTACCCGCACACTGACTGGACTCTACCCCCACACTGACTGGACTCTACCCACACACTGACTGGACTCTACCCACACACTGACTGGACTCTACCCCCACACTGACTGGACTCTACCCACACACTGACTGGACTCTACCCACACACTGACTGGACTCTACCCACACACTGACTGGACTTTACCCACACACTGACTGGACTCTACCCACACACTGACTGGACTCTACCCACATTGACTGGACTCTACCCACACTGACTGGACTCTACCCACACGCTGACTGGACTCTACCCACACTGACAGAGGTTCAATGGGCAAGACAAAATATTTCAGTGCCTTTGAATGGGGTATTGTAGTAGGTTCCAGGCGTACCAGTTTGTGTCAAGAGCTGCTACGCTGCTGTGTTGTTTTCCGTGTATCAAAAATGTTCCTCCATCCAAAAGAACATCCGGCCAACTTGACACAACTGTGGGAAGCATTGGCGTCAATGTGGGCCAGCATTCCTGTGGAACGCTTTCGACACCTTGTAGAGTCCAACTCAATATTAGGAAGGTGTTCTTATGTTTTGTACACTTGTATATATTTTTAATTTGTCTCTTTACTCCAGCATTTTGGATTTTAAATCAAATGTTTCACATGAGCTGACAGTATATAATATCAACTTTTATTTGAGGGTATTTTTATACATTGTTTAGAACTGAATAAACCTTATGTACATAGTCCCCCCATTTGAAGAAGCCATAAGCATATGGCCAATTTTCAGACAATAAATGTTACTTTATTCAACACACTACTACAACAGCGTGACAGTTTCATGCGATTAACTTTTAGAATACTTACATGCTGTGTATCGTTAAATAACGCGGAACAACCACCGACATTGGTATGTGGAATATACAACCCAAAATGACTACGATGTCTTGATTACCAGATATGCCTTCTCTAATCAACAAGTCGTCCTAATCCAATCCGGCTAACACCACATTATGAATCAACCACACATGTACTTACGATGACAACGTTTTCAATGTGTAGTTGCCTTCTCAAAACAGCAAATACATTAATCAAAACTATATAATATCATAAAAATACATTCGTAAAAAAAAATATATATATATATATACGTATTTTTATTTCACCTTTATTTAACCAGGTGGGCCAGTTGAGAACAAGTTCTCATTTACAACTGCAACCTGGCCAAGATAAAGCAAAGCAGTGCGACAAAAACAACAACACAAAGTTACACATGGAATAAACAAGCGTACAGTCAATAAAACAATAGAAAAATCAGTATACAGTGTGTGCAAATGAAATAAGGAAGTAAGGCAATAAATAGGCCAATAGTGGCGAAGTAATTACAATTTAGCAATATACACTGGAGTGATAAATGTGCAGATGAGGATGTGCAAGTAGAAATACTGGTGTGCAAAAGAGCAGAAAAAACAAAAACATGGCCCTGTGCATTCTGGCTGTGGAGAGCTCCATAAGTACAATTTCCTTAAATGTTTTTGTCAGACTGCTTTGCTTTATCTTGGCCAGGGTCGCAGTTGTAAATGAGAACTTGTTTAACTACCTGGTTAAATAAAGGTGAAATAAATTTTAAAAAAACATTTAAAAAAATGTGAGTGGCCATTGCTGCAATGGTAACTGATGAGGTGGAAACCACCTTTGTACAATAATTTTCTTAGCAGCTTTGGTTCCTGCCAACCACACTCTCTGTTGGCGTTCTGACAAGTGCAAATCAGTCATCACAAAGCACCATCACTACTGGATGTAACGGCACTATTTTATCTATAAGTACAGAGATGACATCATTGACTTTCCTCCAGAATTCAACCCCCCCCCCCCCCCCCAGCGGGATATTTTCACAACACAGGCTGAAAAGTACCAAAGTCCCCTGTGGCACAGAACTCACATAATGCTGAAGGGCTAATACCCACGTGATGTCTATATTTATAGGTGTTAGATAGGTTCAAGTTGCTCATGTTTTAATTCATTTATTTGTGATTGGGGTTTCCAGATGATCACAATATTTTTTCTTCATACCGTCTCCCAATTTATTTGTCTGTCAGTGTCGGGATTTGGCCAGGATTGTTCCGGTTTTGGCCACTAGATGCCCACATTGTGCTTTTTTGACTCTACCCACACATTGACTGGACTCTACCCACACACTGACTGGACTCTACCCACACGCTGACTGGACTCTACCCACACGCTGACTGGACTCTACCAACACACTGACTGGACTCTACCCACACACTGACTGGACTCTACCCACACACTGACTGGACTCTACCCGCACACTGACTGGACTCTACCCGCACACTGACTGGACTCTACCCGCACACTGACTGGACTCTACCCGCACACTGACTGGACTCTACCCACACACTGACTGGACTCTACCCCCACACTGACTGGACTCTACCCACACACTGACTGGACTCTACCCACACACTGACTGGACTCTACCCACACACTGACTGGACTTTACCCACACACTGACTGGACTCTACCCACACACTGACTGGACTCTACCCACATTGACTGGACTCTACCCACACTGACTGGACTCTACCCACACACTGACTGGACTCTACCCACACACTGACTGGACTCTACCCACACACTGACTGGACTCTACCCACACACTGACTGGACTCTACCTACACACTGACTGGACTCTACCCACACGCTGACTGGACTCTACCCACACACTGACTGGACTCTACCCACACACTGACTGGACTCTACCCACACTGACTAGACTCTACCCACACACTGACTAGACTCTACCCACACACTGACTGGACTCTACCCACACACTGATTAGACTCTACCCACACACTGACAGAGGTTGAATGGGCAAGACAAAATATTTAAGTGCCTTTGAATGGGGTATGGTAGTAGGTGCCAGGCGTACCAGTTTGTGTCAAGAACTGCTATGCTGCTGTGCTGTTTTCCGTGTATCAAAAATGTTCCTCCACCCAAAAGAACATCCGGCCAACTTGACACAACTGTGGGAAGCATTGGCGTCAATGTGGGCCAGCATTCCTGTGGAACGCTTTCGACACCTTGTAGAGTCCAACTCAATATTAGGAAGGTGTTCTTATGTTTTGTACACTTGTATATATTTTTAATTTGTCTCTTTACTCCAGCATTTTGGATTTTAAATCAAATGTTTCACATGAGCTGACAGTATATAATATCAACTTTTATTTGAGGGTATTTTTATACATTGTTTAGAACTGAATAAACCTTATGTACATAGTCCCCCCATTTGAAGAAGCCATAAGCATATGGCCAATTTTCAGACAATAAATGTTACTTTATTCAACACACTACTACAACAGCGTGACAGTTTTGGATTAAAATGTTCAACATATATCCTTTAGCATCCTGTGTTGTGAATAAAATGTTCAATATACAGTGTATTTCCTTTAACATCCTGAGTTGTGAATATAATGTTCAATATACAGTGTATTTCCTTTAACATCCTGTGTTGTGAATATAATGTTCAATATACAGTGTATTTCCTTTAACATCCTGTGTTGTGAATAAAATGTTCAATATTGTCACGTTCTGACCATAGTTCTTGTGTGTTGTGCTTGTTTTAGTGTTGGTCAGGACGTGAGCTGGGTGGGCATTCTATGTTGTGTGTCTAGTTTGTCTAATTCTATGTTTGGCCTAATATGGTTCCCAATCAGAAGCAGGTGTTTTGTGTTGTCTCTGATTGGGAATCATATATAGGTGGCTTGTTTTGTGTTGGGATTTTGTGGGTGGTTGTTTTCTGTCTCTGTGTTTTCTCTGCACCAGATAGGGCTGTATCGGTTTGCCACATTTGTTATTTTGTATTTTGTTAAGTGTTCACTGTTTATCGTTTTATTAAACATGTTGAGCACTGGCTACGCTGCGTGTTGGTCTGATCCCTGTTACACCTTCTTCTCGTGAAGAGAAGGAAGGCTGCCGTTACAAATATACAGTGTATTTCCTTTAACATCCTGAGTTGTGTGCTTATTCTTTAACAATTCATATGATCTAGACTATTTTGAGACATTAAGGAGCATCAGGTAAAGAAAGCACTTTTTTAAGGGGGTGATACGTTTTTTTATTTTTTTATTCACATTTTCGACTTTTGACTTCCAATATGAGATCATATTGCAAATGGACAAAACATGTGCATTATGGACAAGTAAAAAAAATAAATAAAAATTATGGTAATAATATTTGACAAAGTATGTTCATACAGTTCTTATACATGTGTAATTGACATAAATATCACAAGAATTTCGAAAAACGGTACAGAAAGCACTTTTTTAAACGGGGTGATACGTTTTTTTCAATTTTTTTCTAATTTTAGACTTTTGACTTTTGACTTCCTATGAAATCTTATTGCAAATCTACAAAACATATGCCTTATGGACAATAAAAAAAAAATATATATATATATGATAATAAAATTTGACAAAAGCATTACAGTTCTTATACATGTGTAATTGATATAAATATCACAAGAATTTCGAAAAACGGTACAGAAAGCACTTTTTTAAGGGGGTGATAAGTTTTTTGTTAAATGTTCAAATTTTCAAAATTTTACTCTTGGGTCTTGACTTTTGTTACATTTGCAATATGAAAACTTACGGTAAAGCGCACTCGCCATCTATTGGATTTTTGCTGTGTTACACTTGACATTTGCCATATGGCATTTGCAATCAGTTTTGAATGAAACGACGCCGAATTGAGTGGTATTGTACATTGTGTATATGTTTCGTAAGGTGCCAATAACTTCCCATTCATTTTTGTCCATTTCAGGGGGGGTGTTCCCTTACATACCGCGTTGGCCCACTCCAGGGCTTTGCCTGAGAGGCAGGAGACGAGGGCGTTCACGCTCTCACCTCCCGACGGATTCGGGTGAACGGTTGCCAGGTATAACTCCACCTGGAGTAAGAACCCCTGGCACCTGGCCGCTGTTCCATCGTACTCCCTCAGTATACCACTGGTCCCAGGCATTGAAGGAGAGGGTTGTGGTACTGGTTGGAGTGTGGCTGATGGAGCTGTGGGAAGGCCACCTCTCTCCCATCTTTCAATCGTCGCCATCACCTGATCCATGGCAGTCCCAAGCCGGTGTGACACTGCCGTGTGGTGTTGAACGCGCTCCTCCATAGATATTGCGAGCGTGTCCGCTCCTGCTGACGCCATTGAATGTGGTGCAGGATTCTGTGATAATGTTGCATTTAGGAGGTAGGTGAAGGAGTCAGGCGCAGGAGAGCAGAGATGTCTGAGAAGCGTACTTTAATTGGCAAGTCCCTCAACACAGGTCTGGCACAAAAAATAAAGATACAACGCCCTCGACAACAGAGAACACGCACAAACACACGGAGGGACAAACAACGTTCCGACAATAACACACTCTTATGAATCCGTAAAAACAAAACATGGCATAACCTCACCGAGCACATCACAATGAAAGAATAATCCCGCACAAACCTAGACAGGCAACAGGGTAAAATTAAGGCAAAACACAGAAATTAAGGCAAATGAAACCAGGTGTGAAAAAGAACCAAAGACAAAACAAACAGAAAAGGAAAAAGGGATCGGTGATGGCTAGTAGACCGGCGACGCCCGCCCGAACAGGGAGAGGAACTACCTTCGGTGGAAGTCGTGACAGTGGGACTATCATTTGTTTTTCAACAGGACAATGACTCAACACACTTCCAGGCTGAGTAAGGGCTATTTTACCAAGAAGGAGAGTGATGGAGTGCTGCATCAGATGACATGGCCTCCACAATCCCCCGACCTCAACCAAATTGAGATGGTTTGGGATGAGTCGGACCGCAGAGGTAAGGAAAAGCAGCCAGCAAGTGATCAGCATATGTGGGAACTCTTTCAAGACTGTTAGAAAAGCATTTCAGGTGAAGCTGGTTGAGAGAATGCCAAGCGTGTGCAAAGCTGTCATCAAGGCAAAGGGTGTCTATTTGAAGAATCTCAAATTCTGTTATATATTTTGATTTGTTTAACACTTTGTTGGTTACTACACGATTCCATATGTGTTATTTCATAGTTTTGATGTCTTCACTATTATTCTATAATGTAGAAAATAGTAAAAAAAATATAGTAAAAAAAAAGAATTAGTAGTTGTGTCCAAACTTTTGACTGGTACTATAGAGACACAGAATGTATAGATACATCTTCATACACCCTTCCTCCATGGACTGGATACAGGATAAGAGAGAGCACAGCAGAACTTCATTTCACTTAGAACATCTGAAGGTGTGAATTTTTCAACCCAAAACCAAATCAAACGATACAAGTTTACAGTAACCTTAATTGGGGAGGACGGGCTCGTGGTAATGACTGGAGTGGAACAAGTGGAATGGTATCAAATACATCAAACACATTCTTTGCATGTGTTTGGTGCCAGTCCATCCGTTCCGTTCCAGACATTATTATGAGCCATCCTCCCTTCAGCAGCCTCCACAGGTAGAGAGAGATACATTTTGGCCCCTCAGTGGGGGGGAAGGACGTGCTGACCCTTAGACATTGTCTTGGGCCATTTGCCGTGTGGCCGGAGGAGACAGAGAGCTCATAAAACATCATAATTGAGTTGAAAGTCTGTTCAGAAAGACTTTACCAATTAGCTAAACATAGAAACCGTAGATCATGATGCAATTGGATGAGAGAGATAACGAGTTTTGGACAAATCACAATTTCTCAGGTGGTTAGCATCTTTGGAAATTCAGAAGGGCAGGGGGACATTTGTCCCAGAGACTTGTCCATAACTTTGCGAAGAGAGAGGGTGGAGCTCTTCGTTCAGGTTCCACCCTCGTTCTTAAGAACTTAATCGAGCATCTGACCAATTACACGATACTTTAGTTCTGGGTTAACCAAGATTACCAATAGCTTAATAAAGCATAGCAATGTGTTACTAATGTGTCTTCATATACTTGCTGTTCTTTCCTGTGCAGAGAGAAAACCCCATGGTGAAGTTTGTGAGGGGTGTACCTTGGGAGTTTGGAGAGGTGGTTCCTGGAACAGACTACCTGCACTCTCTTCTTCAGGTGTGTGTGTGTGTGTGTGTGTGTGTGTGTGTGTGTCCTCTTCTGTTCCACTGAAACCTGTCATACACTTCTACCTCTCACCTAGATAGTGATAAACCACCAACCACCTCTGTGCTTTTCCTGTGAACCTACAACTTCTCAGAAATAGACAGGACCCTAAAACCCACACAGCTCAACGTGGTCTCTGTTGATAGGCATACGTTCTCTGGAACCAACTTTATGGTGACGTGTGTGTGTGTGACTGTACGTACAGTTGAAGTCGGAAGTTTACATACACTTAGGTTGGAGTCATTAAAACGTGTTTTTCAACCGCTCCACAAATTTCTTGTTAACAAACTAAAGTTTTGGCAAGTCGGTTAGGACATCTACTTTGTGCATGTGTCACGTTCCTGACCTGTTTTCTGTTGTTTTTGTATGTGTTAGTCGGTCAGGGCGTGAGTGTGGGTGGGCATTCTATGTTATGTGTTTCTATGTTGGTTTAATGGGTACCTAATATGGTTCTCAATTAGAGGCAGGTTGTTTTCATCTCCTCTGATTGAGAATCATATTAAGGTAGGTGGTGTCACATTGTTTGTTTGTGGGTGGTTGTCTCCTGTGTCTGTGTCGTTATTGCACCATACGGGACTGTATCGTTCGTTCGTTCATTTATTTGTAATCTGTACTTGTTCGTGCGTTCTTCATTGTATGTAAGTTCGTAAGTCAAGGTCTGTCTACTTCGTTTGTTGTTTTGTAGTGGGTTAAAGTGTTTCCGTGTTTTTTTCGTCTTTTCTTTAAATAAATATAATGTCAAATTACCACGCTGCGTTTTGGTCATCCGATCCTTCTCGCCTCTCCTCGTCTGATGAGGAGGACGAAGTAGAGGAGCGTTACAGCATGACACAAGTCATTTTTCCAACAATTGTTAACAGAGATTTTCACTTATAATTCACAGTATCACAATTCCAGTGGGTCAGAAGATTACATACACTAAGTTGACTGTGCCTTTAAACAGCTTGGAAAATTCCAGAAAATGATGTCATGGCTTTAGAAGCTTCTGATAGGCTAATTGACATCATTTGAGTCAATTGGAGGTGTACCTGTGGATGTATTTCAAGGCCTACCTTCAAACTCAGTGTTTCTTTGCTTGACATCATGGGGAAATCAAAAGAAATCAGCCAAGACCTCCGAAATAAAATTGTAGACCTCCACAAGTCTGGTTCATCCTTGGGAGCAATTTCCAAACGCCTGAAGGTACCACGTTCATCTGTACAAACAATAGTATACAAGTATAAACACCATGGGACGACGCAGCCGTCATACCGCTCAGGAAGGAGACGCGTTCTGTCTCCTAGAGATTAACGTACTTTGGTGCGAAAAGTGCAAACCAATCCCAGAACAACAGCAAAGGACCTTGTGAAGATGCTGGAGGAAACAGGTACAAAAGTATCTATATCCACAGTAAAACAAGTCCTATATCGACATAACCTGAAAAGGCCGCTTAGCAAGGAAGAAGCCACTGCTCCAAAACCGCCATAAAAAAGCCAGACTACGGTTTTCAACTGCAAAAGGGGACAAAGCTCTTACTTTTTGGAGAAATGTCCTCTGGTCTGATAAAACAAAAACAGATCTGCTTGGCCGTAATGACCATCGTTATGTTTGGAGGAAAAGGGGGTGGCTTGCAAGCCGAAGAACACCATCCCAATCGTGAAGCACGGGGGTGGCAGCATCATTTTGTGGGGGTGCTTTGCTGCAGGGGGGACTGGTGCACTTCACAAAATAGATGGCAGGAAAATAATGTGGATATATTGAAGCAACATCTCAACACATCAGTCAGGAAGTTAAAGCTTGGTCGCAAATGGGTCTTCCAAATGGACAATGACCCCAAGCATACTTCCAAAGTTGTGGCAAAATGGCTTAAGGACAACAAAGTCAAGGTATTGGAGTGGCCATCACAAAGCCCTGACCTCAAGCCTATTGAAAATGTGTGGGCAGAACTGAAAAAGCATGTGTGAGCAAGGAGGCCTACAAACCTGACTCAGTTACACCAGCTCTGTCAGGAGGAATGGGCCAAAATTCACCCAACTGATTGTGGGAAGGTTGTGGAAGGCTACCCGAAACGTTTGATCCAAGTTAAACAATTTAAAGGCAATGCTACGAAATACCAATTGAGTGTATGTAAACTTCTGACCCACTGGGAATGTGATGAAAGAAATACAATGTAAAATAAATAATTCTCCCTAATATTATTCTGACATTTCACATGTCAGGAATTGTAAACAATTCTCCCATGGGTCTCCCGGTCGCAACCGGCTGCAACAGAGCCTGGACTTGAACCAGGATCTCTAGTGGCACAGCTAGCAACTTCGATGCAGTGCCTTAGACCACAGCGCCACTCGGAAGCTCCCACTTGTCTCCAGATCCACATCCTAACCCTCTCATCCTGACCTGGAGGTAACACTCTGATCCTGGAGGTAACACTCTGATCCTGGAGGTAACACTCTGATCCTGGAGGTAACACTCTGATCCTGGAGGTAACACTCTGATCCTGGAGGTAACACTCTGATCCTGGAGGTAACACTCTCATCCTGACCTGGAGGTAACACTCTCATCCTGGCCTGGAGGTAACACTCTGATCCTGGAGGTAACACTCTGATCCTGGAGGTAACACTCTCATCCTGGAGAAAACACTCTCATCCTGGCCTGGAGGTAACACTCTCAACCTGGCCTGGAGGTAACACTCTCAACCTGGCCTGGTGGTAACACTCTCATCCTGGAGGTAACACTCTGATCCTGGAGGTAACACTCTGATCCTGGAGGTAACACTCTGATCCTGGAGGTAACACTCTCATCCTGGAGGTAACACTCTCATCCTGGAGGTAACACTCTCATCCTGGAGGTAACACTCTCATCCTGGAGGTAACACTCTCATCATGGAGGTAACACTCTCATCCTGGAAGTAACACTCTCATCCTGGAAGTAACACTCTCATCCTGGAGGTTACACTCTCATCCTGGAGGTTACACTCTCATCCTGGAAGTAACACTCTCATCCTGGACTGGAAGTAACACTCTCATCCTGGAGGTTACATTCTCATCCTGGAGGTAACACTCTCATCCTGGCCTGGAAGTAACACTCTCATCCTGGAGGTTACACTCTCATCCTGGAGGTTACACTCTCATCCTGGAGGTAACACTCTCATCCTGGCCTGGAACTAATACTCTCATCCTGGAGGTAACACTCTCATCCTGGCCTGGTAGGTAATACTCTCATCCTGGAGGTAACACTCTCATCCTGGCCTGGAGGTAACACTCTCATCCCTGCCTTGAGGTAACACTCTCATCCTGGCGCTAACTCTCATCCTGGAGGTAACATTCTCATCCTGGAGGTAACACTCTCATCCTGGCCTGGAGGTAACACTCTCATCCCTGCCTTGAGGTAACACTCTCATCCTGGAGCTAACTCTCATCCTGGAGGCAACACTCTCATCCTGGAGACAACACTCTCATCCTGGAGGTAACACTCTCATCCTGGAGGTAACACTCTCATCCTGGAGGTAACACTCTCATCCTGGCCTGGAGGTAACACTCTCATCCTGGAGATAACACTCTCATCCTGGAGGTAACACTCTCATCCTGGCCTGGAGGTAACACTCTCATCTTGGTGGTAACACTCTCATCCTATCCTGGAGGTAACACTCTCATCCTGGAGGTAACACTCTCATCCTGGAGGTAACACTCTCATCCTGGAGGTAACACTCTCATCCTGGCCTGGAGGTAACACTCTCATCCTGGAGGTAACACTCTCATCCTGGCCTGGAGGTAACACTCTCATCCTGGCCTGGAGGTAACACTCTCATCCTATCCTGGAGGTAACACTCTCATCCTATCCTGGAAGTAACACTCTCATCCTGGTGGTAACACTCTCATCCTGGCCTGGAGGTAACACTCTCACCCTGGAGGTAACACTCTCACCCTGGAGGTAACACTCTCATCCTGGAGGTAACACTCTCATCCTGGAGGTAACACTCTCATCCTGGAGGTAACACTCTCACCCTGGAGGTAACACTCTCATCCTGACCTGGAGGTAACACTCTCAGCCTGGAGGTAACACTCTCAGCCTGGAGGTAACACTCTCACCCTGGAGGTAACACTCTCATCCTGGAAGTAACACTCTCATCCTGGAGGTAACACTCTCATCCTGGAGGTAACACTCTCATTCTGGCCTGGTGGTAACACTCTCATCCTGACCTGGAGGTAACACTCTCAGCCTGGAGGTAACACTCTCACCCTGGAGGTAACACTCTCATCCTGGAAGTAACACTCTCTTCCTGGAGGTAACACTCTCATCCTGGAGGTAACACTCTCACCCTGGTGGTAACACTCTCATCCTGGAGGTAACACTCTCATTCTGGCCTGGTGGTAACACTCTCATCCTGGAGGTAACACTCTCATCCTGGAGGTAACACTCTCATTCTGACCTGGAGGTAACACTCTCACCCTGGAGGTAACACTCTCATCCTGGAGGTAACACTCTCATTCTGGAGTAACACTCTCATCCTAGCTATTGTCCTATACTGTTGACCTATTGTCCTGTACTGCAAACCTACTGTCCTGTCCTGTCCTGTCCTGTTGATCTACTGTCCTGTCCTGTATTGTTGATCTACTGTCCTGTATTGCTGACCTACTGTCCTGTACTGTTGACCTATTGTCCTGTCCTGTATTGTTGACCTCCTGTCCTGTCCTGTTGATCTACTGTCTTGTCCTGTATTGTTGATCTACTGTCCTGTATTGCTGACCTACTGTCCTGTACTGTTGACCTATTGTCCTGTACTGTTGACCTATTGTCCTGTCCTGTCCTGTTGACCTACTGTCCTGTATTGTTGACCTACTGTCCTGTATTGTTGACCTACCGTCCTGTCCTGTTGACCTACTGTCCTGTACTGTTGACCTATTGTCCTGTCCTGTCCTGTTGACCTACTGTCCTGTATTGTTGACCTACTGTCCTGTATTGTTGACCTACCGTCCTGTCCTGTTGACCTACTGTCCTGTACTGTTGACCTATTGTCCTGTCCTGTCCTGTTGACCTACTGTCCTGTATTGTTGACCTACTGTCCTGTATTGTTGACCTACCGTCCTGTCCTGTTGACCTACTGTCCTGTACTGTTGACCTATTGTCCTGTCCTGTCCTGTTGACCTACTGTCCTGTATTGTTGACCTACCATCCTGTCCTGTTGACCTACTGTCCTGTCCTGTTGACCTACTGTCCTGTATTGTTGACCTACTGTCCTGTCCTGTTGACCTACTGTCCTGCATTGTTGACCTACTGTCCTGTATTGTTGACATACTGTCCTGTCCTGTTGACCTACTGTCCTGTATTGTTGACCTACTGTCCTGTCCTGTCCTGTTGACCTACTGTCCTGTCCTGTCCTGTTGACCTACTGTCCTGTCCTGTTGATCTACTGTCCTGTACTGTTGACCTACTGTCCTGTACTGTTGACCTACTGTCCTGTATTGCTGACCTATTGTCCTGTCCTGTCCTGTTGACCTACTGTCCTGTATTGTTGACCTACTGTCCTGTATTGTTGACCTACTGTCCTGTCCTGTTGACCTACTGTCCTGTCCTGTTGACCTACTGTCCTGTCCTGTTGACCTACTGTCCTGTATTGTTGACCTACTGTCCTGTCCTGTCCTGTTGACCTACTGTCCTGTCCTGTTGATCTACTGTCCTGTCCTGTATTGTTGATCTACTGTCCTGTATTGCTGACCTATTGTCCTGTCCTGTCCTGTTGACCTACTGTCCTGTATTGTTGACCTACTGTCCTGTATTGTTGACCTACTGTCCTGTATTGTTGACCTACTGTCCTGTCCTGTTGACCTACTGTCCTGTATTGTTGACCTACTGTCCTGTCCTGTATTGTTGACCTACTGTCCTGTATTGTTGACGTACTGTCCTGTATTGTTGACCTACTGTCCTGTCCTGTCCTGTTGACCTACTGTCCTGTCCTGTTGATCTACTGTCCTGTCCTGTATTGTTGATCTACTGTCCTGTATTGCTGACCTATTGTCCTGTCCTGTATTGTTGACCTACTGTCCTGTCCTGTTGACCTACTGTCCTGTCCTGTTGACCTACTGTCCTGTATTGTTGACCTACTGTCCTGTATTGTTGACCTACTGTCCTGTCCTGTTGACCTACTGTCCTGTATTGTTGACCTACTGTCCTGTCCTGTTGACCTACTGTCCTGTATTGTTGACCTACTGTCCTGTCCTGTTGACCTACTGTCCTGTTCTGTTGACCGACTGTCCTGCACTGTTGACCTTCTGTACTGTCCTGTTGACCTACTGTCCTGTCCTGTACTGCTGACCTACTCTCCTGTCCTGTTGACCGACTGTCCTGCACTGTTGACCTTCTGTACTGTCCTGTTGACCTACTGTCTTGTCCTGTACTGCTGACCTACTGTACTGTCCTGCACTGTTGACCTGTACTGTCCTGTCCTGTTCTTATCTACTGAGCTGTTCTTATGTACTGAGCTGTTCTTATGTACTGAGCTGTTCTTATCTACTGAGCTGTTCTTATCTACTGAGCTGTTCTTATCTACTGAGCTGTTCTTATCTACTGAGCTGCTCTTATCTACTGAGCTGCTCTTATCTACTGAGCTGCTCTTATCTACTGCGCTGCTCTTATCTACTGCGCTGTTCTTATCTACTGAGCTGTTCTTATCTACTGCGCTGTTCTTATGTACTGAGCTGTTCTTATGTACTGAGCTGTTCTTATGTACTGAGCTGTTCTTATGTACTGAGCTGTTCTTATGTACTGAGCTGTTCTTATGTACTGAGCTGTTCTTATCTACTGAGCTGTTCTTATCTACTGAGCTCTTCTTATCTACTGAGCTGCTCTTATCTACTGAGCTGCTCTTATCTACTGCGCTGTTCTTATCTACTGCGCTGTTCTTATGTACTGAGCTGTTCTTATGTACTGAGCTGTTCTAATCTACTGAGCTGTTCTTATGTACTGAGCTGTTCTTATGTACTGAGCTGTTCTTATGTACTGAGCTGTTCTTATGTACTGAGCTGTTCTTATGTACTGAGCTGTTCTTATGTACTGAGCTGTTCTTATGTACTAAGCTGTTCTTATGTACTGAGCTGTTCTTATGTACTGAGCTGTTCTTATGTACTGAGCGGTTCTAATCTACTGAGCTGTTCTTATGTACTGAGCTGTTCTTATGTACTGAGCTGTTCTTATGTACTGAGCTGTTCTTATGTACTGAGCTGTTCTTATCTACTGAGCTGTTCTTATGTACTGAGCTGTTCTTATGTACTGAGCTGTTCTTATCTACTGAGCTGTTCTTATGTACTGAGCTGTTCTTATCTACTAAGCTGTTCTTATGTACTGAGCTGTTCTTATGTACTGAGCGGTTCTTATCTACTGAGCTGTTCTTATCTACTGAGCTGTTCTTATGTACTGAGCTGTTCTTATGTACTGAGCTGTTCTTATGTACTGAGCTGTTCTTATGTACTGAGCTGTTCTAATCTACTGAGCTGTTCTTATGTACTGAGCTGTTCTTATCTACTGAGCTGTTCTTATCTACTGAGCTGTTCTTATCTACTGAGCTGTTCTTATCTACTGAGCGGTTCTTATCTACTGCGCTGTTCTTATCTACTGAGCTGTTCTTATGTACTGAGCTGTTCTTATCTACTGAGCTGTTCTTATCTACTGAGCTGTTCTTATCTACTGAGCTGTTCTTATGTACTGAGCTGTTCTTATGTACTGAGCTGTTCTTATGTACTGAGCTGTTCTTATCTACTAAGCTGTTCTTATGTACTGAGCTGTTCTTATGTACTGAGCTGTTCTTATGTACTGAGCTGTTCTTATGTACTGAGCTGTTCTAATCTACTGAGCTGTTCTTATCTACTGAGCTGTTCTTATGTACTGAGCTGTTCTAATCTACTGAGCTGTTCTAATCTACTGAGCTGTTCTTATCTACTAAGCTGTTCTTATGTACTGAGCTGTTCTTATCTACTGAGCTGTTCTTATCTACTGAGCTGTTCTTATCTACTAAGCTGTTCTTATGTACTGAGCTGTTCTTATCTACTGAGCTGTTCTTATCTACTGAGCTGTTCTTATGTACTGAGCTGTTCTAATCTACTGAGCTGTTCTAATCTACTGAGCTGTTCTTATCTACTGAGCGGTTCTTATGTGCTGAGCGGTTCTTATCTACTGAGCTGTTCTTATCTACTGAGCTGTTCTTATCTACTGAGCTGTTCTAATCTACTGAGCTGTTCTAATCTACTGAGCTGTTCTTATGTACTGAGCTTTCTATTGTCTATTAATGTTCTGTATCATGTTTAATGTTTTGTGTGGAACCCCAGGAAGAGTAGCTGCTGCTTTCTCAACAGCTAATGGGGATCCTATTAAATTACCCAAAAACTATGGACCACCTCTACTCCAAGGACCCACTGACGAAGCGGTTCTAGTACTTTATGGAGCAGACTGGGACAAGTCAACTGGGACAAATACGTTGCAGCTCAACTGGGAAGTTGAAACAGTTTAAAGCACATTGAATCGATTCCCTGGAGACAATTATGTGATGTGTTTATTTGGCTGTAGTGTCAATTTACCAGTAGCGTGCCGTGGGCCTGGCGCCTGGGCCTTCAGTGAGGTCCTACACAGTCCCACCCGAATTAATCCACCTGTTATTACCATCATTTAGATGCCATGGCTCTAGACACTATACATTTAGACAGAAACGCAGTATAACCAGGCGTTGCGTCACCTTGAAATTGACATTTTTTTCAGAGAATTGCAGGGGAAGAGTACAATACAGTACAGTTCAACTAATAGGCAAGAACATAGTCGAGTGCAACAGAGTTATATTAATATTCTTCTTCTATCCATTTCTGGTCCACAAACTTTGAGCTTTAAGTCCCCCAAAAAATAAATACAGTGTGTTCACTAAACAGCGCATTGTCGCACCCAAAGCAGTTTCACCGTGATGATAAAGACACATAACTATTCACTGAAAATAAAAGAAAACAAATAATTTGCAACATAGGCTATTTGCCATTTTATTTTGTTAATATATAGGCTATTTAATATTAACGAAATAAAATGCGAAACATACATACACATTTAATAAAAAATAACATGCATTGTATGCCTACTCACCAAAGACTGATTATTAGACAGTTGCGTGCGCTTAGGGGATCGTGAGAAAAATGCTGCAAGGCCATTGAGGTTGGCAAAGAAGACCTTGCATTCTTTAAGCTTTGAGGCTCCTTGAGTCAGTACTAAATTTAGTCGATGTGCATAGCAGTGAATGAATAAGGCCATCGGTGCCCTCTCCTTAACTTTAGCCTGCACCCCATTGAGTCCAGATGCCATGACTGCTGCGCCATCAAAACACTGTGCCACAACTTTATCCAGACTACATTCATTTTCCTCCAAGAAACGGAAAATAAGAGCGGCAATGTCATCAGCTCGCTTGCCGCTTGTCACATCTTCAAACCGGATAAATCGCTCCTTGACTCCCGTGTCCGTCACATAACGCAGGACGAGTGAGAGCTGTAGCTCCACTCTGGTGTCCCCAAACGTTTTCAAAAGCACCATTGCTTCTAAGTGCCCAGCCGTACTTTGGTGTCTCGTTGCTGCCTTGGTTAGACAACTCAAGTTTGCAAAGCCAGTGTGGCTCCAAACACCAAATCGATCACTTGCAAATAATAGGCATTCCCAGCAGTACAGTTTGCAGTGCTTCTCGGAGCCTGTGAGCCATTGACAGCGCTCATAGTTGAAACTTTGAAAGTGGCGAACGAACGAACCCCTTTCCCGCCTGTGACAGGCTTTGTGGCGTCGGGCGACCTCTCCTTACAATGTCTAACTTTTCTTGAAAAGTTCGTCTTGAGAATGGCGTTATAATTATATCCTCGACCAAATCGATATCTTCTCCTCCTTCCGCCATTGTGGGTTCAAAAAACAGTAGAACGCGAATTAATTCGTTTATCAAATTTAGTTTCCTAGATCTGCATAGACCTGCCCATAGGACCTGCCTCTCAATATTGGTAATCCAATCAAAAGACGTGGACGCCCTACGCCTGCTAGCTGGCTCCTGTGTAACACTGGAGCCAGCCAGCAGGCGTACAATAGCCAACTCTAAAGCTGATTGGTTGACACAAAATTTAAATTTCCATTCACTTTAAGCTACAAGCGCCCGCACTGTTGATTCTGAAGGCCTGAGGGCAGATTTTAGACCCCTGGCAACACATGATGGCTGAATATGATTGGATAAAAGATCTAACGTAAAGACCAGCCCTCCAAATCTCAACCTGGGGCTGGAAGCAGTGCAACCAAGAGGAAAGCTATGAAATGAAGAGTATAACTCTTACTCTGGGGAATAATTTAATACATATTTGTGGGAAAATATATTTAAAAAAAATATATATTCTGATGATGTTTAGGCCAGTAGAGAAGGCCTTGCAGGCCCTGACGGCCCACCACTGCAATTTACTGTATGTGTTTCTAAACGCAAGTTTATGTTTGCAATAAAAATAAGTAATAAATGAGGTAATTTGTTAGACTTTCAATTACAAATTCAAGAGTGCGGAAGACTTTCAATTAAAAAGGAATGAATTATGTGAGACCACTTAGAATTTCCAAGTCTATCACATACCTCTCTCAACCTTAAACTTTCACTTTCAGTATGAATAATCTGCAAGACCACCAAACACCTTCTTGCTGTGTATGTGGGTAGTATGGAAGGGGGGGGGGGGGGGGGTCATGTTAAGGTCGTATATATAGAGAGGAGAAACCTGCAGTCTCTCAAATCATCTAGATCTCTGCCAGTCCACCACCATGTACCTTTACCTCCTCATCCTCCTCCAACTCCTTTCCTCTGCTGGTGAGTTGATCTATTCTATACATTATATATCTACGAAGAACCAGCTAGTAAAAAAGGTACAGCTGACTATTCTCTACAAAGAACCAGGCAGTAAAGAAGGAATAGCTGATTATTCTCTACAAAGAACCAGCTGGTAAAGAAGGAATAGCTGATTATTCTCTATATAAGAACCAGCTAGTAAAGAAGGTACAGCTGTAAATAAGGTATAGCTGATTATTCTCTATATAAGAACCAGCTAGTAAAGAAGGAATAGCTGATTATTCTCTGTATAAGAACCAGCTAGTAAAGAAGGTACAGCTGTAAATAAGGTATAGCTGATTATTCTCTATATAAGAACCAGCTAGTAAAGACGGTATAGCTGATTATTCTCTACAGAGAACCAGCTAGTAAAGAAGGTACAGCTGATTATTCTCTATAAATAATCACTTGGCAGCAGACAACAAAGGAGGTAGCTATTTGTTAACCAAATTGAACACAAATGATGTAGTTTTTTTGCTCCTTGTGTGTCCCAGAAGACATAGTTAACATGATATCCTCTTTCCCCCTCCTTCCAAGGAGCCTCTGAGAGTGGTATTGTGGGTGGTAAGATAGCTAAGCCCCACTCTAGGCCCTATATGGTCTCTCTGCAACACAGAGGATATCGTGTTTGTGGAGGACTGCTCATCCGAGAGGACTTTGTCCTGACTTCAGCACACTGCTTGGAAGGGTGAGTCAACAACGAATACAAACGCATGGTGTTACATGTCTCTCGAGGGGCATCTATGAGTAATAACTCTATGTTGACTGTCTTGTGGTATAATGTGACTCGTTTCGATTTGTTTTTAGTTCTTATCCTTTAACGGTGGTCCTTGGAGCTCACAACCTAACCGAAGAAGAGAAGAAGAGTCGGCAAGAGATTCAGGTGGTACATCACCATCGCCACCCCTTGCACAGACAATATAGCCAGCACACTTATGACATCATGCTACTCCAGGTAAACTTCAAAACATCTTTCTTTTATACATTTCTTTACGGTATTTACTTTAAAAAATTAGACAGTAGGTTAGTTTTAAATTGAGTGTTTATGATATGGATTTGTTTTACCTTCAAAAACTAACATCTGGGGATTATTTGAAGGTTTCAATATTTTTGATGTAACCCTTTAGTCATGATTTCTGTCTGATTTAGTTGTCTCATCTAATAATACATATGTAAATGAAAGACATCCACAACTAAAATATCTGAAGTGGTTCACACAATTTAAACGCCATGTGTTATTTTTCTTGTCTTTCAACAGTTAAAGACTAAAGCAAAACTGAACAGGTATGTAAAAGTCATTGGACTCCCAAAGAAGGATGGATCAATCCCAGCAAACATCAAGTGCTCCGTAGCTGGTTGGGGCAAGACGAACTCGAACAACAACCAGGGTTCAGACGTTTTGATGGAAGTGGCGGTGACGGTGGAGGATAACTCTAAATGCAAGAGCGTGTGGCAGAAATACTTTGACAAAAAACAAATGATGTGCACTCGTACTACCGGAGGGAAAGGATTTTGTCAGGTAACTAAATTGAATTTAGATCAAATTATTATAGTAATACTAGAACCAACATGCTGTAGAGGACAACCAGTACAGGTTTTAGTTTAGTTGATTATTTATGTGTAACATTACTGTACTGGAACACTAAAACAGTCTTTGAAGTATTCACTTATTCTCCTTTCACAATCTCACTTCTGTATGTCTGTTCTCTAATTCCTGTTGTTCTGTGTTCCAGGGAGATTCAGGGGGACCTCTTATTTGTAACAACAAGGCACAGGGTATCGTTGCTTTTAATTATCCTAAGAGATGTGATGATTCCCAATATCCTCATGTGTACATGAAAATCCCTTTCTTTATGCCCTGGATTAAAGAGGTGTTGCACGGATATGGTGCCAATATGTCTTTAACCAAGCAGGCGTAAATAACTAGAAAGTACTGTGACGCTAGTGTACAAACATAATGGTATCTATTCCTGTATAAATACACTGCTTATCATGCCCTGGATAGAGGACACATTTCTAATTTGTATCATTTTGTTTCCATTTAAAAAACATTTGTAACTGATTTGAACTGATTATAATGGATTTCCTTGTTTAGATACTGTTTTTATATATATTTTTGCAATCAGTAATTAGAAAATATATTAAAATGTAAAGCTAAACCTTTACTCTGTCATTGTTGTTGTTTTTGGATAGTCCATCTGTTCATACTGCCAACAAACTATCTGTTGATAAGCAACTGCTTGCTAAGGTTAGGGTTATGTTTAGAATAAGGGTTATGGTTTAAAGTTTAGCGTAAGGGACTAAGGGTTAGGATAAAGGGTTAGGGCTTAGGTTAGGGTTAGTAGATAGTTAGTTGGAATGTTACTGATGGTCTGTAGAGCAGGGGTTCTTCAACTCTTTTGGCCCGTGACCAACCCAATTTTGATATTTAAAGAATGTGAGAACCACACCATGTAATTTTTTTTATAAATGATGTAATCAATTAACTTTTTTTATGACAATGACAATTGCTATGACAATCTATTACAAATAGGTCTGACAGTATTTTTTGACAGCATTTCAATCTGAAGACAGTATGGTTTGATGTGACTGAAATGCATAAAAAAAAGATATTGGGAAGTTCAGAAGACCATCAGGCAATAATGTTGTAAGATCTTCTGTGTAGTGATGGGGTCATGATAGGGGCTGCACCAAATGATTGATGTATTATAATAATTGACTATGCTTATGTTGTATTAATAGAAGGGGAGGGGTTATAAGTTATAAGACCCCTCCCCCACTACATTTATAGGGTCTTAGACTACAGATTAACAATATATATATGCATTATAAGGTTTAGAATTGTTTCACAGTTATTTTCTAGTCTCTGCCTCTTATAAAGAAAAGGTCTGAGAGATGTGTGAGTTATTGCATGGGGTCTGTGAGCACTTCAAAGATAAACACAGAACCCTGCAGGGGAGTAAAAGAGATAAGGGGCTAGTCAGACATACCTCTATAAATCCACTTGGGGGAGTGGACATTTACTGCTGAGGTCTTAGAAAACACTGGAACTATTGTATCTCTCTTGCAAGTTTGTATAGCTGTGTATGCATGGGCATGGTCTGATGAGTAGAAGGTAATGATGTATGCAGTGACATCACTAGAGCTGGACTCCGGGCTTAATAAAATAACTTGGGACTTTTCCTATTTTGCAGAACTCAGGAGAGACATCAGTTGTATGTGTGATGTTTGATCTTTGACTTCTGTCTACAGCTGTATTTTGATTAAAATTGTTAGGATTTATAAGTGCACATTTTGAGTGTTCCTTATTTGTTAACTTCTTATGGCTGCAGCCCGGCGTCGGTACACCTATGACAACAGCTAGGCGAAGTGCAGGGCGCCAAATTCAAAAGATATTTTTTAGAAATATTTAACTTTCACACATTAACAAGTCCAAAACAGCAAATGAAAGATACACATCTTGTGAATCCAGCCAACATGTCTGATTTTTTAAATGTTTTACAGCGAAAACACCACGCACATTTATGTTAGCTCACCACCAAACACAAAATAAGCACAGACATTTTTCACAGCACAGGTAGCTTGCACAAAACCAACCAAACTAACCAAGAAACGACTTCATCAGATGACAGTCTTATAACATGTTATACAATAAATCTATGTTTTGTTCGAAAAATGTGCATATTTCTGGTATAAATCGTAGTTTTACTGTAACGGCTGTCTAATTCCTCCTCCTACGCAGATGAGGAAAAGGAGTAAGGGTCGGACCAAAAGGCAGCGTTGTTTGATGCAGACATAAAGATTTATTTACAGAACGACGAAACACGAAAACTCTTTAACAAACTACAAAACAAATAAACAACGTAGACAGACCTGAACTAGAGAACTTACATAAACACGAAGAACGCACGAACAGGTAAGACTAGCCAAACGAACGAACAAACAAAACAGTCCCGTGTGGTGCTAACAGACACAGACACAGGAACAATCACCCACAAACAAACAGTGAGAACAGCCTACCTTAATATGGTTCTCAATCAGAGGAAACGTCAAACACCGCCTCTAATTGAGAACCATATCAGGCAACACATTAAACCCAACATAGAAACACTTAACATAGACTACCCACCCAGCTCACGTCCTGACCAACTAAACAAAGTAAAACAAAGGAAAATAAGGTCAGGAACGTGACAGAACCCCCCCCCCAAGATGCGGACTCCGGCCGCAAAACTGAACCTCAAGGGGAGGGTCTGGGTGGGCATCTGTCCACGGTGGCGGCTCCGGCGCAGGACGAGGATACCACTCCACCATTGTCTTTGCCCCCCTCCTTAGCGTCGTTTGAGTGGCGATCCTCGCCCCCGACTAGGAACCTTAACACAGGTCCCCCCTAGATAGATGAGATAACTCAGGACAGAGAGGTAGCTCAGGACAGAGAGGTAGCTCAGGACAGAGAGGTAGCTCAGGACAGAGAGGTAGCTCATGACTGAAGGGCGGCTCATGACTGAAGGGCGGCTCATGACTGAAGGGCGGCTCATGACTGGCTGACGGCTCTGGCTGCTCATGGCTGGCTGGCGGCTCTGGCTGCTCATGGCTGGCTGGCGGCTCTGGCTGCTCATGGCTGGCTGGCGGCTCTGGCTGCTCATGGCTGGCTGGCGGCTCTGGCTGCTCATGGCTGGCTGGCGGCTCTGGCTGCTCATGGCTGGCTGGCGGCTCTGGCTGCTCATGGCTGGCTGGCGGCTCTGGCTGCTCATGGCTGGCTGGCGGCTCTGGCTGCTCATGGCTGGCTGGCGGCTCTGGCTGCTCATGGCTGGCTGGCGGCTCTGGCTGCTCATGGCTGGCTGGCGGCTCTGGCTGCTCCTGTCTGGCGGAAGGCTCTGACTGCTCGTGTCTGGCGGAAGGCTCTGGCTGCTCCTGTCTGGCGGAAGGCTCTGGCTGCTCCTGTCTGGCGGAAGGCTCTGGCTGCTCCTGTCTGGCGGAAGGCTCTGGCTGCTCCTGTCTGGCGGAAGGCTCTGGCTGCTCCTGTCTGGCGGAAGGCTCTGGCTGCTCCTGTCTGGCGGAAGGCTCTGGCTGCTCCTGTCTGGCGGAAGGCTCTAGCGGCTCCTGTCTGGCGGACGGCTCTAGCGGCTCCTGTCTGGCGGACGGCTCTAGCGGCTCCTGTCTGGCAGACGGTTCTGAAGGCTCATGACAGACGGGCGGCTTTGAAGGCTCAGGACAGACGGGCGGCTTTGAAGGCTCAGGACAGACGGGCAGCTCTGACGGTGCTTGGCAGACGGGCAGCTCTGACGGTGCTTGGCAGACGAGCAGCGCAGGCGGTGCTTGGCAGACGGGCAGCGCAGGCGGCGCTGGGCAGACGGCAGACTCTGGCCGGCTGAGGCGCACTGTAGGCCTGGTGCATGGTGCCGGAACTGGAGGTACCGGGCTAAGGACACGCACCTTCAGGCTAGTGCGGGGAGCAGCAACAGGATGCACAGGACTCTGGAGACGCACAGGAGGCTTAGTGCGTGGTACCGGAACTGGAGGTACTGGGCTGGAGACACGCACCACAGGGCTAGTGCGTGGAGGAGGAACAGGGCTCTGGAGATGCACAGGAGGCTTGGTGCGTGGTGCCGGAACTGGTGGTACCGGGCTGAAGACACGCACCATAGGGCTAGTGCGTGGAGGAGGAACAGGGCTCTGGAGACGCACAGGAAGCCTGGTGCGTGGTGTAGCCACTGGTGGTACTGGGCTGGGGCGGGGAGGTGGCGCCGGAAATACCGGACCGTGCAGGCGTACTGGCTCCCTTGAGCACTGAACCTGCCCAACCTTACCTGGTTGTATGCTCCCCGTAGCCCAACCAGTGCGGGGAGGTGGAATAACCCGCACTGGGCTGTGTAGGCGAACCGGGGACACCATGCGTAAGGCTGGTGCCATGTATGCCGGCCCGAGGAGACGCACTGGAGACCAGACGCGTTGAGCCGGCTTCATGGCACCTGGCTCAATGCCCAATCTAGCCCTGCCAGTGCGGGGAGGTGGAATAACCCGCACCGGGCTATGCACACGTACAGGAGACACCGTGCGCTCTACCGCATAACACGGTGTCTGCCCGTACTCTCGCTCTCCATGGTAAGATCGGGAAGTTGGCGCAGGTCTCCTACCTGACTTCGCCACACTACCCTTTAGCCTCCCCCCCCAAGAAATGTTTGGGCTTGACTAACAGGCTTCCTACCGCGTCGTCGTGCTGCCTCCATTCGCCGGTATCCCTCCTCTTACTGCGCCAGAGAATCCCAGGCGGGCTCCGGCACTCTCCTTGGGTCGATCGCCCACCTGTCGATCTCCTCCCACGTAGTGTAGCCCAGATCCTTCTCCTGCTTCCGGGCTAGCTCCTCAAAACGCCGCCTCTCTGCTTTCGCTGCCTCCAGCTCAGCTTTGGGGCGGCGATATTCTCCTGGCTGTGCCCATGGACCTTTACCGTCCAATATTTCCTCCCATGTCCAGAAATCCTGCGATCGCTGTTGCTTTCTCCCACGCCGCTTGGTTCTTGGTTGGTGGTTGATTCTGTAACTGCTGTCTAATTCCTCCTCCTCAGATGAGGAGAAGGAGTAAGGGTCGGACCAAAACGCAGCGTTGTTTGATGCAGACATAAAGATTTATTTACAGAATGACGAAACACGAAAACTCTTTAACAAACTACAAAACAATAAACGACATAGACAGACCTGAACTTGAGAACTTACATAAACACGAAGAACGCACGAACAGGTAAGACTAGCCAAACGAACGAACAACACGAAACAGTCCCGTGTGGTGCTAACAGACACAGGAACAATCACCCACCAACAAACAGTGAGAACAGCCTACCTTAATATGGTTCTCAATCAGAGGAAACGTCAAACACCTGCCTCTAATTGAGAACCATATCAGGCAACACATTTAACCCAACATAGAAACACTTAACATAGACTACCCACCCAGCTCACGTCCTGACCAACTAAACAAAGTAAAACAAAGGAAAATAAGGTCAGGAACGTGACATTTACATTGCAGCTACCGTCACAAATAGCACCGAAGCAGCCAGAGTAATTACAGAGACCAACGTGAAATACCTAAATACTCATCATAAAACATTTATGAAAAATACATGGTGTACAGCAAATCAAAGACAAACATCTTGTGAATCCAACCAATATTTCCGATTGTTTATGGTTTTTACAGCGAAAACACAATATGGCATTATATTAGCTTACTACAATAGCCTACCACACAACCGCATTCATTCAACGCAACGGTAGCGATAGCGAATAAACCAGCAAAAGATATTAATTTTTTCACTAACCTTCTCAAACTTCATCAGATGACAGTCATACAACATCATATTACACAATACATATATGGTTTGTTCGAAAACTTGCATATTAAGAGCTGAAATCCGTGGTTATACATTGTAAAAACTTAGCATCTTTTTCCCAGAATGTCAAAATATATTTCTGACACTCACCTATTCTGACCAAATAACTATACATAAACTTTACTAAAAAATACATGTTGTATAGGAAATGATAGATACACTAGTTCTTAATGCAATCGTCATCTTAGAATTCTAAAAATAACTTCAGTACGACATGCAGCTTACGTTATAGCGATAGAGGGTCCAAAATCTGGGCGCAAACTAATAGTAAACATGTTCGACAGATATATGAAATAACTTCATAAATGGGTCCTACTTTTGATGATCTTCCATCAGAATGTTGTACAAGGGGTCCTTTGTCCAGAACAATCGTTGTTTGGTTTTAGAATGTCCTTTTTCCCTCTCGAATTAGCAAGCAAAATTAGCCAAGTGGTGCTAAGCTCTCCTTCGTGAACAAACGCAGTGAACGGAACACGCCAAAACTCCCGAAAAAAATTCAATAATCTGATTAAACTATATTGAAAAAACATACTTTACGATGATATTATCACATATATCAAATAAAATCAGAACCGGAGATATCTAACGTCGATAACGAAAGGTTTTCAGGAGGCAATCCACGTGACCCGTTCGCGTCATGGTGAAGACAGAAAAAAGTGGTCACGTCATTCCAACAGGTCTTATTCTGCCTCAGATAGAGCTATAACCCCATTCCAATTCTCACTGCCTACTGACATCTAGGGGAAGGCGTATGCAGTGCATGTAGACCGATAGATTCCATGCAAATTAATAAACTGACCCTGGAACAGAGCCCTCGATTTCAGATTTCTCACTTCCTGACAGGAAGTTTGGTGCAAAATGAGTTCTGTTTTACTCACAGATATAATTCAAATGGTTTTAGAAACTAGAGAGTGTTTTCTATCCAATAGTAATAATAATATGCATATTGTACGAGCAAGAATTGAGTACGAGGCCGTTTGAAATGGGCACCTTTTATCCATCTACTCAATACTGACCCTGCAGCCATAAAAGGTTAAGTAAAAATCGGAGCCCAGAAAAACGGAACCAACATTTGGCGAGCTTGCCAGGAGGGAGTTAGCGCAACGCTACTGGACGGAACCTGAACCCCCACCCTTCTCTGATCACCAAATTGTAAGGTAAGCAGACACCTGTTATATCGAAGTCTGTCATTTAAAAGAAGTGGGTGTTCAGTGTTTCGCTGGTATGTAAAAGTGCCGCCTCCCTCTTGTAATTGTAAAAACAAAGGAACCTAAAATGTGCATGTATAAGTCAATGAATGTGTGGTAATTGTTGTATGTCAATGTGTGTTATTTGTTATATATATATATATTAAGAACAGTAGCTCACCTTCTAGCGTGTTGGGGGTGCTGGGGTAACTTCTGGAAGGGAACTCAAGAGTAGTTAGGGATCAGAAGCTGTATCTAGTGTGAAAGTTCTGAAAACAGGCGATAACCTATGGGGCACCTGGAAGATATAAATAATATGTTGTCTTGTAACGGTGTTCCTCCTCCTCTTCATCCGAAGAGGAGGAGCATGGATTGAACCAAGGCGCAGCGTTGTGATAAGACATGATAATTTATTAAACAAAACAGACGAAGACGAAAACGAACTATACTTGATAATAACTAACAAAACAACAAACGATGTAGACAGACCTGGACGTAAGAACTTACATGTAACACGAAGAACGAACGAACAGGGAAATGACTACATAAAAACCGAACAAAACAAAATGAACAAACAAACCGAAACAGTCCCGTATGGTGCAACATAGACAGACACAGACACAGGAGACAACCACCCACAAACAAACAATGTGAAAACACCTACCTAAATATGATTCTCAATCAGAGGAGATGAAAACCACCTGCCTCTAATTGAGAACCATATCAGGTACCCAAAACCAACATAGAAACAGAAAACATAGATTGCCCACCCAAACTCACATCCTGACCAACTAACACATACAAAACTAACAGAAAACAGGTCAGGAACGTGACATGTCTGTCTTTATGTGTTTGGTGTGAGTGAAATGCGCAGTGAGTGAGGAGATAAACGAATCGAGAATTTGTTATTTGGTCTGAGGACCGAGGGACCGTTATAAGTGGATTTTTGATAAAGAGGAGGACGAGGGTGAGGACGAGGAACCGTATATAGATAAAGGTGTTACATTGGAATAGTATAAGAAAGGGATTTTTGGACGTGAGGAACGGCAGGAAGGAGTTCTGTCATTGTATAAGAAAAGGCGGGTTTAATAAAGATAATACCTATAAGACGTATATTACCCTACACCCTGAGGAACTAGTAATACCCTCAACATATTTTCTATTGGTTGAAATACGTCCTAAAATTACTTGTAGAAGGATAGTTAAGGAGCCTTTTAAGTGGAATTTGTGGAGAGGTTTTGATTTATGGGCAGGTGAGAAGACAGGAAATAGAGATACAACTGATACAACATCCACTATTATTATTATAATTAATATAATAATTATTATTTCAAGTTAGATAATAGGTAGGAAAGGCTAGCAATGAATCATGGAGCTGAGTTACTATCATTCTTGATGTCGTTAATCTTTGTTTCAAAGTGATAACAACCTTGGGCCCGATTCAGACTCTGGTACCTACACCATTATCATTACACGACTGACTGTCAAATAAAACCAAACCGACGCTAACCATGTCTGCAAAGGCCTGTAAAGTTTTTTTTAAATTAAGTAATGGCCCAATGGTGGAATAAAAAGTTAGGAGTAGGACAGAAGTTATTTGAATAGAAGGTTAAACATATTTGTCAGTGACACTTTCCTACCGTAGGAGATGTACAACCCTTAATATACCAGTGAAATTACATTTAAGTCATTTAGCAGACGCTCTTATCCAGAGCGACTTACAAATTGGAAAGTTCATACATATTCATCCTGGTCCCCCCGTGGGGAATGAACCCACAACCCTGGCGTTGCAAGCGCCATGCTCTACCAACTGAGCCACACGGGACCTAATCTCCTGCCTGTGCCCATGGACCTTTACCGTCCAATATTTCCTCCCATGTCCAGAAATTAATACAAGGAAGTTGAGTTCTGTTTCATAGAAAATTATTTTGTGACGCTATCACCAGGGGGAACTGGTCAATAAAATATTACTGTTACTCTACACCTTTGAGATACGATATTAGGAATTGAAGTCTAGCATGCGGTTGTCTCTGTGAGGCCCGTGTGTGAAATATATTTGAGTTTAGTAAAACCATTTACTATAGCCTGGATTAGAGTAGAGAGTAGAATTAGGATTACAGTATCACCCACGGTTATTTAACACATTTAAGTCATTTAGCAGACGCTCTTATCCAGAGCGACTTACAAATTGGAAAGTTCATACATATTCATCCTGGTCCCCCCGTGGGGAATGAACCCACAACCCTGGCGTTGCAAGCGCCATGCTCTACCAACTGAGCCACACGGGACCGTGTAACACACACTGAAAGGAGAAAGAGAATAATTTATATAGGCATATTCATACATATTACACCCACTTTAGGATAACCCTATAGAAATTAGGTTGTATTTAGTCAAAGAGATAATTCAGACAAGAAAAATTGACAAAAAGAACAGGAAGCAGAAAGGTACCCTTGTATCAGAAACTGTGATAGGAATGATGATGCTGGAAGGACAGATCTTCATGAACAAGGCTACCGGGACCATAATTTAAAGCTGGAGAGAACAATAGAGAGAAAGGGAAGAGAGAAGAAGGAAGACTGGAAAATGATCAGTTGTGAAAAGAGAAGTTGATAGAAGATCTGCAGGTGCTAATTGCTGATAAGATTAAAAGAGACAATGGACACAGATGATGTGGACTAAAGTAAAAAGCTAAAAGAGGAGGTCGGACAAGCCACGGATATGGTACAGACAATACCAGAGGGAGATAGAAGAGTGTGACGAGGAGGACTAGACACTGCACTGAAGAAGGCCCAGCTTGCACAGATCGAGACAGGAAGTGGTGGTGACAATTCACAATATGATGGCTGCTTAAAGTTGTTTCTACAGGCTCACCACAACCACAGCCTGCAGCTCCCCCACAGTCACATCAGTCACACTCGGTGAACACGGTGCCTGCAGGGTATGTGCTTTTCACCACTGAGCATTATGGTGACCCACGAACATGGACTGGAAGAAGAGGTGGGCCCGCCAGAGCCTTTCGTGACTAGAACAATGACCTGTGGGCAGTTGGGGCATGTGAGTTTGCAGTGTGGGGGAAATGAAAGAGGAAGAGGTTACAACAGGGGCAGAGGAGACTTTGGGTCTGGCAGGGGCAGAGGAAACTTTGGGTCTGGCAGAGGAAGAGGAAACTTTGGGTCTGGCAGAGGAAGAGGAAACTTTGGGTCTGGCAGAGGAAAAGGAAACTCAGCCACAGTACCACACGCCCAGAGCTGAATATGCCCCCCTGAGCCACCTCTGCCCTATGGACAAGGAGGACAAGTTAATGACAGAGGACAGCCATGGCCAATGGGAAATCAGAACACCAACAGTTCTTATTTCCAGTCAGAATTAACAATGAAGGTGCCCGACTCCCCTGCTCCAGTGTCTCCAGACTCCCCTGCTCCAGTGTCTCCAGACTCCCCTGCTCCAGTGTCTCCAGACTCCCCTGCTCCAGTGTCTCCAGACTCCCCTGCTCCAGTGTCTCCAGACTCCCCTGCTCCAGTGTCTCCAGACTCCCCTGCTCCAGTGTCTCCAGACTCCCCTGCTCCAGTGTCTCCAGACTCCCCTGCTCCAGTGTCTCCAGACTCCCCTGCTCCAGTGTCTCCAGGCTCCCCTGCTCCAGTGTCTCCAGACTCCCCTGCTCCAGTGTCTCCAGACTCCCCTGCTCCAGTGTCTCCAGACTCCCCTGCTCCAGTGTCTCCAGACTCCCCTGCTCCAGTGTCTCCAGACTCCCCTGCTCCAGTGTCTCCAGACTCCCCTGCTCCAGTGTCTCCAGACTCCCCTGTTCCAGTGTCTCCAGACTCCCCTGCTCCAGTGTCTCCAGACTCCCCTGCTCCAGTGTCTCCAGACTCCCCTGCTCCAGTGTCCCCAGACTCCCCTGCTCCAGTGTCCCCAGACTCCCCTGCTCCAGTGTCCCCAGAATCCCCTGCTCCAGTGTCCCCAGTATGAATTCAATGATGGAAGAGAAGAGCTAATGGTTACTCTTAATGTTAATGGACATGACCTACCATTTCTAATAGACACTGGAGCTCACTGGTCCTGTTTAGGAAAACCTGGACAAGTTGTTTGGGCTTCTATGAGCAAATCATCAGTAACAATAACAGGGACATCGGGACAGCCCAGGAATGTGCACCGGACAAAGACTTGTTTGATGAACCTCTGCTTGACTCTGACATGGTGCTGTCCGTTGATGGTTCTGCTTGTATAGATCAAAGCACAGGGAAGAAACATGTAGGATCGGCTGTAGTAGATGTGGGAGGTGATATTGAGGTTATACGGCCCCTACCAGACCATTTATCAGCGCAACAGACAGATTTATTAGCTCGGAACACAGCTTGTGAATTGTGGAAAGGGAAGGCCCTAACTGTCTATTCAGACTCAGCATATGCTAGTGGGGTTTGGTGAGCAGGAGAGTTTACTAATACCACAGGCACACCTATTAAAAACAGACCTTATGTTGAACAGTTGATTGAAGCTATGTGAAAACCTAACACATGGGCTATTGTTAAGGTTGAGGCACACACAGGTAGGACTGATTATGCTAAGTATTGGTAACAGCATAGCTGATGAGGCGGCCAAATTCGCTGTTTCCCGTTGTCACACACATGCATTTTTATTTTTAGTTGTTTGTGTCGTCTGAAACTACTGATCTTGAGAAACAGCTGCAGAAATATTCTCAATCACCAGGTGTGGAGGGAGAGAGGCTCTCTGTCCTGGGTCTGGCTTATGGCTACATCTTCTGTCTGATATGCCCTGTTTACCATCAACCATGATCTCTACTATTTGCCGATTGGCTCATGGAGTGAACCATTCATGAAAGGGTGGATATGGGAAAGGAGGAGGAGAAGATTTCGGCCCAATGGTTTGAATCAGCACGTAAAACAGTTCATTTATCGTTGTGCAACATGTTTGTTATATAACGTAAACAAGGGAACTCCACTGCAACCAGGGAAGTTCCCCACTCCAAAGGGATCTTTTGTCCACCTTGCTATGGATTTCATAGACATGGTAGAGCAAAAAGAAAGAAAGAGATACTGCCTGGTGATAATTGACAGGTTTACCAGGTGGGTGGAACCATCCCACTACCAACTGTTATGCGCGAACAGTTGCAAAATTACTAGTGACGGAAATCATACCCAGGTTCGGAGTGCCTTAGGTTTTGTCTGCAGACAATGGGACCCATCTCATAGGAGATGTGGTTGCCCAAGTGACCAAAATGATGGGTGTTGACCAGAAGTTTGTGTCCATCTATCACCCGCAGAGTAACGGGATTACAGAGAGGGTTAATGAAAGGATCAAAGGGGGCTTGCAAAAGCCATTCCACAAAATTGAGCTGGGTGGAATGCTTGCCCCTTGTCCTCATGAAAATGCGCTGCTGCCTTAACAAATTATTGGGTGTACACCTTACGAGATGTTAATAACAAGACGACCAATGAACACCCCAGGGGTGAGACCTATGACTGACCGACAGATAGACGTAACTGAGACACAGTGTGACCATCTTGAGTACATGAAGGAACTAACTTCTGTTGTAAGTTTTCTCCACTCTCACACTAGGAAAGCAGCGGAACCAATCCCAGGTGAGGATCCAGATGCTCTGACCATCTGCGTAGGAGACTGAGTGAAACTACGAGTCCCATAAAAGAAAATGGAACCAGCCAAGATTGATGGGACCCTTCCAGGTGACCATGACAACAAAAGAGGCTGAGATCCACCGATGAGGAAGGAACAGGGGAGAAACGGGAAAGACCACAGCCATAGGGCCGAGACCAAAGGCTAGAAGAACCAACAGAGGGTTCAGCCACAGAACCTGAACAGTCATCAGACGTCACCATCATACACACACACTACGGTGAAACAAGAAAATCGCAACCATGGAAACACACATGCAGGGTATTTATTGCTCTCCAAATCTACCCGTTCCCTTTGTGGATGGGGATGTGGAGAATAATAAATGGGAGAAAGCAGTGACATACACAGGATTACAGGGGAAGGGGAACACATCTGGCACACGGGTAATGATTTCCCAGAAACCCACCTCCACAGCCTTTCTGTGGGGAACCCAGGTAGTACCAGGTCATCTATATGTTAGGTAAAGCTCCGCCTTACCTCAGCTCACAGGTCACGATAACAACACCCACCCGTAGCATGCGCTCCAGCAGGTATATCTCACTGGTCATCCCCAAAGCCAGCACCTCCTTTCGCTGCCTTTCCTTCCAGTTCTCTGCTACCAGTGACTGGAACGAATTGCAAAAATCGCTGAAACTGGAGACTTATATTTCCCTCACTAACTTTAAACATCTGCTATCTGAGCAGCTAACCGATCGCTGCAGCTGTACATAATCCATCCGTAAATAGCCTACCCAATCTACCTACCTCATCCCCATATTGTTTTTATTTTATTTTCTGCTCTTTTGCACACCAATATTTCTACTTGCACATCATCATCTGCTCATCTATCACTCCAGTGTTAATCTGCTAAATTGTAATTACTTCGCTACTATGGCCTATTTATTGCCTACCTCCTCACGCCATTTGCACACACTGTATATAGACTTTATGTTTTTCTATTGTGTTATTGACTGTACGTTTGTTTATGTGTAACTCTGTGTTGTTGTTTGTGTCGCACTACTTTGCTTTATCTTAGCCAGGTTGCAGTTGTAAATGAGAACTTGTTCTCAACTAGCTTACCTGGTTAAATAAAGGTGGGAAAAAAATGTAAGTACCAATTGGCAAAGGAACAATACCAAGGTTTGACAAAGAAACAGGATTTATACTATTCTGATGTTGGTCACTGGGGGGAAGGAAGCAGCATGGGAAGGTGGAGTATCCAATAAGACAATAGGGAATAGTTCAGATGCAGCTAAAGAATTTAAGAAGGTTGGGCACATTGAGACTAAATGGCCAAGGTGGAATAAGGTTCCTAGCGTACAACCAGGTAACGTTTCCCAGCTGATTACATGCATAGGTCCTCAAAAAGTACAATGGAGAGAGTATCTGACTGCTAGTGTAAAGCCTCTAAATGATAAAGGAGATGTTTTGTTGACAGCAATAAAACCCACAATAACTCCCCCAGCTTGTATCTGCGACTCAGGGAATGTGGATGTAGGAAACACCACTAAATTGCCTGTCTTACACAGGCCTAAAAACAGACACAAGTAGTTTTGATGTACTGGATGGGCAACAATTGATAACTAGAGTAAATATGCCAAACATAGGCAAAGGCATGAGGACACCTTTGGATCATCTCTGGAGCTGTGGGGGTAATGGGGACACCTCCGGATCATCTCTGGAGCTGTGGGGGTAATGGGGACACCTCCGGATCATCTCTGGAGCTGTGGGGGTAATGGGGACACCTCCGGATCATCTCTGGAGCTGTGGGGGTAAGGGGGACACCTCAGGATCATCTCTGGAGCTGTGGGGGTAAGGGGGACACTGGAGCTGTGGGGGTAATGGGGACACCTCAGGATCATCTCTGGAGCTGTGGGGGTAATGGGGACACCTCCGGATCATCTCTGGAGCTGTGGGGGTAATGGGGACACCTCCGGATCATCTCTGGAGCTGTGGGGGTAATGGGGACACCTCCGGATCAGCTCTGGGGCTGTGGGGGTAAGGGGGACACCTCCGGATCATCTCTGGAGCTGTGGGGGTAATGGGGACACCTCCGGATCATCTCTGGAGCTGTGGGGATAATGGGGACACCTCCGGATCATCTCTGGAGCTGTGGGGGTAATGGGGACACCTCCGGATCATCTCTGGGGCTGTGGGGGTAATGGGGACACCCCCGGATCATCTCTGGAGCTGTGGGGGTAATGGGGACACTGGAGCTGTGGGGGTAATGGGGACACTGGAGCTGTGGGAGTAATGGCTACATGTTCCTCCTCATGGGATGGAAAGGGTGTTGTTATCTGGGGGAAACTAAACTGACAGCAGCAACATGACTTGCTTGATGGCCTAGGTTTTTAGAAATTTCAGAACATTCATGAAAAATAAAAAACAGAAATAACTTATTTGCATAAGTATTCACACCCTTTGCTATGAGATGCTACATTGAGCTCAGGTCCATCCTGTTTCCACTGATCATCCTTGAGATGTTTCTACAACTTAATTGGAGTCTACCTGTGGTAATTATGTGGGTAAAACAAAGTGTCAATTAAAAGTACGTATCTCAGAGCATCGTAGCACCATTAGGTGTAAAATCTCAACTTACCCAGTTGCGGCCCACATTTTGGAAGAAACCACTCGATTTCGTCTCTGCGTTATATTGCCAGCGAACTTGTCAACCTCCCTAGGAGAGGGGGTGTCCTCGATAATGTATTGTTAAAACGAGAGGCTGCCTGGATCTTTAATTTAAAGACCCTTGCTCCCTTCAGTCTCAACGTAGACTTTGATCTGAAGCCAGTCTTGTGATTATTGTGACTTTGCCATTGTAATTGTTTGTAGGCTTATGTAGTCTAAATTTAATCTATGATCGTATGCTATCCATTTGTTTTTTGTATGTTCTTTGTATTTCATTTTAATATTTGAGAATTAACCAATGATATTAGGCCATACTTGGCCATGATTACAGACACCTGTGTGTGTGTCTTTTGACACTATATAAAACGAGTCACCCTGCAGTGTTTGCGACCGCAACTGGGTAAGTCGAGCACTACTTCCGGCGCCGACCGAGATGGCCGCCTCGCTTCGCGTTCCTTGGAAAATATGCAGTATTTTGTTTTTTTATGTGTTATTCCTTACATTGGTACCCCAGGTAATCTTAGGTTTCATTACATACAGTCGGGAGGAACTACTGAATATAAGAGCAACGTCAACTCACCATCGTTATAACCAGGAATATGACTTTCCCGAAACGGATCCAGTGTTTTGCCTTCCACCCAATACAATGGATCTGATCCCAGCCGGCGACCCTATGCGACACCGTAAAAGGGGCAAACGTAGCGGTCTCCTGGTCAGGCTTCGGTCAGGCTTCCACTCCCTAGCATACTACTCGCCAATGTCCAGTCTCTTGACAATAAGGTTGATGAAATCCGAGCACGGGTAACATTCCAGAGAGACATCAGGGATTGTAACGTTCTCTGCTTCACGGAAACATGGCTAACTCAAGAGACGCTAACGGAGTCGGTGCAGCCAGCTGGTTTCTTCATGCATCGCGCCGACAGAAACAAACATCTTTCTGGTAAGAAGAGGGGCGGGGGTGTATGCCTTATGATTAACGAGACGTGGTGTGATCATAACAACATACAGGAACTCAAGTCATTCTGTTCACCTGATCTAGAATTCCTCACAATCAAATGTCGACCGCATTATCTACCAAGGGAATTCTCTTCGATTATAATCACAGCTGTATATATTCCCCCCCAAGCAGACACATCGATGGCCCTGAACAAACTTTATCTGACTCTTTGTAAACTGGAAACCACACACCCTGAGGCTGCATTCATCGTAGCTGGGGATTTTAACAAGGTGAATCTGAAAACAAAACTCCCTAAATTCTATCAGCATATCGATTGTGCTACCAGGGCAGGTAAAACCTTGGATCATTGTTATACTAACTTCCGCGACGCATATAAGGCCCTCCCCCGCCCTCCTTTCGGAAAAGCTGACCACGACTCCATTTTGTTGCTTCCAGCCTACAAACAGAAACTAAAACAACAAGCTCCCGCGCTCAGGTCTGTTCAACGCTGGTCCGACCAATCTGATTCCACGCTTCAAGACTGCTTCGATCACGCGGATTGGAATATGTTCCGCATTGCGTCCAACAACAACATTGACGAATATGCTGACTCGGTGAGCGAGTTCATTAGAAAGTGCATTGACGATGTCGTACCCACAGCAACGATTAAAACATTCCCAAACCAGAAACCGTGGATTGACGGCAGCATTCGCGTGAAACTGAAAGCGCGAACCACTGCTTTTAACCAGGGCAAGGTGACCGGAAAGATGATCGAATACAAACAGTGTAGCTATTCTCTCCGCAAGGCAATCAAATAAGCTAAGTCTCAGTACAGACACAAAATAGAGTTGCAATTCAACAGCTCAGACACAAGAGGTATGTGGCAGGGTCTACAGTCAATCACGGATTACAAAAAGAAAACCAGCCCCGTAGCGGACCAGGATGTCTTGCTCCCAGACAGGCTAAATAACTTTTGTGCTCGCTTTGAGGACAATACAGTGCCACTGACACGGCCCGCTACCAAAACCTGCGGGCTCTCCTTCACTGCAGCCGAGGTGAGTAAAACATTTAAACGTGTTAACCCTCGCAAGGCTGCAGGCCCAGACGGCATTCCCAGCCGCGTCCTCAGAGCATGCGCAGACCAGCTGGCTGGTGTGTTTACGGACATATTCAATCAATCCTTATCCCAGTCTGCTGTTCCCACATGCTTCAAGAGGGCCACCATTGTTCCTGTTCCCAAGAAAGCTAAGGTAACTGAGCTAAACGACTACCGCCCCGTTGCACTCACTTCCGTCATCATGAAGTGCTTTGAGAGACTAGTCAAGGACCATATCACCTCCACCCTACCGGACACCCTAGACCCACTCCAATTTGCTTACCGACCCAATAGGTCCACAGACGACGCAATCGCAACCACACTGCACACTGCACACTACCCTAACCCATCTGGACAAGAGGAATACCTATGTGAGAATGCTGTTCATCGACTACAGCTCAGCATTTAACACCATAGTACCCTCCAAACTCGTCATCAAGCTCGAGACCCTGGGTCTCGACCCCGCCCTGTGCAACTGGGTCCTGGACTTCCTGACGGGCCGCCCCCAGGTGGTGAGGGTAGGTAACAACATCTCCACTCCGCTGATCCTCAACACTGGGGCCCCACAAGGGTGCGTTCTGAGCCCTTTCCTGTACTCCCTGTTCACCCACGACTGCGTGGCCATGCACGCCTCCAACTCAATCATCAAGTTTGCGGATGACACTACAGTGGTAGGCTTGATTACCAACAACGACGAGACGGCCTACAGGGAGGAGGTGAGGGCCCTCGGAGTGTGGTGTCAGGAAAATAATCTCACACTCAACGTCAACAAAACAAAGGAGATGATTGTGGACTTCAGGAAACAGCAGAGGGAGCACCCCCCTATCCACATCGACGGGACAGTAGTGGAGAAGGTGGAAAGTTTTAAGTTCCTCGGTGTACACATCACGGACAAACTGAATTGGTCCACCCACACAGACAGCGTTGTGAAGAAGGCGCAGCAGCGCCTCTTCAACCTCAGGAGGCTGAAGAAATTCGGCTTGTCACCAAAAGCACTCACAAACTTCTACAGATGCACAATCGAGAGCATCCTGTCGGGCTGTATCACCGCCTGGTACGGCAACTGCTCCGCCCACAACCGTAAGGCTCTCCAGAGGGTAGTGAGGTCTGCACAACGCATCACCGGGGGCAAACTACCTGCCCTCCAGGACACCTACACCACCCGATGTCACAGGAAGGCCATAAAGATCATCAAGGACAACAACCACCCAAGCCACTGCCTGTTCACCCCGCTATCATCCAGAAGGCGAGGTCAGTACAGGTGCATCAAAGCAGGGACCGAGAGACTGAAAAACAGCTTCTATCTCAAGGCCATCAGACTGTTAAACAGCCACCACTAACATTTAGCGGCCGCTGCCAACATACTGACTCAACTCCAGCCACTTCAATAATGGGAATTGATGGAAATTATGTAAAAATGTACCACTAGCCACTTTAAACAATGCCACTTAATATAATGTTTACATACCCTACATTACTCATCTCATATGTATATACTGAACTCTATAGCATCTACTGCATCTTGCCATCTTTATGTAATACATGTATCACTAGCCACTTTAAACTATGCCACTTTATGTTTACATACCCTACATTACTCATCTCATATGTATATACTGTACTCTATACCATCTACTGCATCTTGCCTATGCCGTTCTGTACCATCACTCATTCATATATCTTTATGTACATATTCTTTATCCCTTTACACTTGTGTGTATAAGGTAGTAGTTGTGGAATTGTTAGGTTAGATTACTTGTTGGTTATTACTGCATTGTCGGAACTAGAAGCACAAGCATTTCGCTACACTCGCATTAACATCTGCTAACCATGTGTATGTGACAAATAAAATTTGATTTGATTTGATTTGATTTTGATTTGATTTATTAAACCCTGGTGAAGACAGCTTGGATGTCGAAACGTTGGACATAACATTTTAGCATCTGAGCTCTTAGAGAGTGCGGCTCTCGTTTATTTTCAAGTTTTTCACTCCACTAGTCATCACCTCGCCTAAATAGGTGTGAGTTTATTTTCCCTCTAAATACAATTGATTGGACATGATTTGGAAAGGCAATCACGGACTACAAAGGGAAAACCAGCCACGTTGCGGACTCTTGCTCCAAGACAAACTAAACACGCTCTTCACACGCTTTGACACGGCCCGCTGCCAGTGCTCTCCTTTTCCGAGGCCAACGTGAGTAAAGCATTTAAACGTGTTAACCCTCGCAAGGGTGCCGGCCCAGACGGCATCCCTAGTCGTGTCCTCAGAGCATGCGCAGACCAGCTGGCTGGAGTGTTTACGGACATATTCATTTGCTCCCTATCCCAGTCTGTTGTCCCCACATGCTTCAAGATAGCCACCATTGTTCCTGTACCCAAGAAGGCAAAGGTACCTGAACTGAATGACTGTCGCCCCGTAGCACTCACTTCTGTCATCATGAAGTGCTTTGAGAGACTAGCCAAGGATCATATCGTCTCCACATTTACATTTTAGATTTACATTTTACATTTACATTTTAGTCATTTAGCAGACGCTCTTATCCAGAGCGACTTACAGTAGAGTGCATACATTTTTTATTACATTTTACATACTGAGACAAGGAAATCCCCTACCGGCCAAACCCTCCCTAACCCAGACGACGCTATGCCAATTGTGCGTCGCCCCACGGACCTCCCGGTTGCGGCCCGCTGCGACAGAGCCTGGGCGTGAACCCAGAGACTCTGGTGGCGCAGTTAGCACTGCGATGCAGTGCCCTAGACCACTGCGCCACCCGGGAATGACAACTCAGACGATTTGCCCCCCCCCCCTCGTTCACTCTGCTGCGACTCTCTGTTATCATCTATGCATAGTCACTTTAATAACTCTACCTACATGTACCTATTACCTCAACTAACCGGTGCCCCCGCACATTGAATCTGTACCGGTACCCCCCTGTATATAGTCAAATCAAATAAAATGTATTTATATAGCCCTTCTTACATCAGCTGATATCTCAAAGTGCTGTACAGAAACCCAGCCTTAAACCCCAAAAAGCAAGCAACAGCAAGCATATAGTCTCACTATTGTTATTTTACTGCTGCTCTTTAATTACTTGTTACTTTTATTTCTTATTCATATTTTTTTTAACTGCATTATTGGTTAGAGGCTCGTAAGTAAGCAATTCACTGTAATGTCTACACCTATTGTATTCGGCACAAGTGACTTTAAAATTTTTATTTTATTTGACATCCTAGACCCACTTCAATTTGCTTACCGCCCCAATAGATCCACAGACGATGCAATCGCCATTTCACTGCACACTGCCCTATCCCATCTGGACAAGAGGAATACCTAGTGGGGCAAAAAATTATTTAGTCAGTCACCAATTGTGCAAGTTCTCCCACTTAAAAAGATGAGAGAGGCCTGTAATTTTCATCATAGGTACATTTCAACTATGACAGACAAAATTAGAAGAAAAAAAATCCAGAAAATCACATTGTAGGATTTTTAATGAATTTATTTGCAAATTATGGTGGAAAATAAATACTTTTTTGCCCCACTGTATGTAAGAATACTGTTCATTGACTATAGCTCAGCATTCAACACCATAGTACCCTCCAAGCCCATCATTAACCTCGGGACCCTGGGTCTGAACCCCGCCCTGTTCAACTGGGTCTGGGACTTCCTGACGGGCTATGTGACTCTAAATTGAGCTCAGGTCCATCCTGTTTCCATTGATCATCCCTGAGATGTTTTCACAACTTGATTGGAGTCCACCTGTGGTCATTTCAATTGATTGGACATGATTTGGAAAGGCACACACCTGTCTATATAAGGTCCCACAGTTATTAACAGTGCATGTCAGAGCAAAAACCAAGCCATGAGGTTGAAGGAATTGTCCGTAGAGCTCCAAGATAGGATTGTGTCTAGGCACAGATCTGGGGAAGGATACCAAAAAATGTCTGCAGCATTGAAGGTCCCCAAGAACACAGTGGCCTCCATAATTCTTAAATGGAAGAAGTTTGGAACCACCAAGACTCTTCCTAGAGCTGGCCAAATTGAGTAATCGGGGGAGAAGGGCCTTGGTCAGGGAGGTAACCAAAAACCCAATGGTTACTCTGACAGAGCTCCAAAGTTCCTCTGTTTAGATGGGAGAACCTTCCAGAAGGACAACCATCTCTGCAGTACTCCACAAATCAGGACTTTATGGTAGGGTGGTCAGACGGAAGCCACACTTCAGTAAAAGGCACATGACAGCCAGCTTGGAGTTTGCCAAAAGGCACCTAAAGACTCTCAGACCATGAGAAACAAGATGTTCTAGTCTGATGAAACCAAGATTGAATTATTTGGCCTGAATGCCAAGCTGGAGGCAACTTGGCACCATCCCCACGGTGAAGCATGGTGGTGGCAGCATCATGCTGTGGGGAAGTTTTTTCAGCTGCAGGGACTAGAAGACTAGTCAGGATCGAGGGAAGGATGAACAGAACAAAGTACAGAGATCCTTGATGAAAACCTTCCAACAGGACAATGACCCTAAGCACACAGCCAAGACAACGCAGGAGTGGCTTCGGGACAAGTCTCTGAATGTCCTTCAGTGGCCCAGCCAGAGCCCGGACTTGAACCCGATGGAACATCTCTGGAGAGACCTGAAAATAGCTGTGCAGCAACGCTCCCCATTAAACCTGACAGAGCTTGAGAGGATCTGCAGAGAAGAATGGGTGAAACTCCCCAAATACAGGTGTGCCAAGCTTGTAGCGTCATACCCAAGAAGACTCGAGGCTGTAATTGCTGCCAAAGGTGCTTCAAGAAAGTACTGAGTAAAGGGTCTGAATACGTATGTAAATTAGATATTTCCATTTATTTTTTTAACATTTGCAGAAATGTCTAAAAACCTGTTTTTGCTTTGTCATCATGGGATATTGTGTGTAGATTGATGAGGGGGGGGAAACTATTTAATCCATTTTAGAAAAAGGTTGTAACGTAACAAAATGTGGAAAAAGTCAACGGGTCTGAATAGTTTCCGAATGTTCTGTACATTGACCTTTAAACTAATATTAAAAATTCATGGCTGGGGTAATTTTGTTGTCGTTTTCCAAATAGCATTTTAGAGTTTTTGAATTGTGTAGGACTACAGTAAATGAGCTTTAACTTCCAGAAAATTCCCCCATAATCCACCCCACCTCGTTTTGCCGTACCCTAGGTTTAGCTGTGGTCACGTTCCCCTGCTCAGACTTTGCATACATCAACCAATGTTTGCTTGCCACGTCAACAACTGCCAGATCGTCGACCAGTTAGGCATCAGATTGCTATAACATAATGATTTGGTGAGACGCTGAGACGTGAAATACCTATCCAGGCGTTGTAAGATCTGGTTCATGGCAGACGAGTACGTCATGTATCTTCATTGAATCAACCAAAGTTAGGCTGCTACCTCCTCTATCTGCTTTGATTCATATATATATATATATATATATATATATATATATACACTGCTCAAAAAAATAAAGGGAACACTAAAATAACACATCCTAGATCTGAATGAATTAAATATTCTTATTAAATACTTTTTTCTTTACATAGTTGAATGTGCTGAAAACAAAATCACACAAAAATGATCAATGGAAATCAAATTTATCAACCCATGGAGGTCTGGATTTGGAGTCACACGCAAAATTAAAGTGGAAAACCACACTACAGGCTGATCCAACTTTGATGTAATGTCCTTAAAACAAGCCAAATGAGGCTCAGTAGTGTGTGTGGCCTCCACGTGCCTGTATGACCTCCCTACAACGCCTGGGCATGCTCCTGATGAGGTGGCGGATGGTCTCGGGCCAGTCCATAGCATCAATGCCTTCCTCTTGCAGGAACTGCTGACACACTCCAGCCACATGAGGTCCAGCATTGTCTTGCAGTAGGAGGAACCCAGGGCCAACCGCACCAGCATATGGTCTCACAAGGGGTCTGAGGATCTCATCTCGGTACCTAATGGCAGTCAGGCTACCTCTGGCGAGCACATGGAGGGCTGTGCGGCCCCACAAAGAAATGCCACCCCACACCATGACTGACCCACCGCCAAACCGGTCATGCTGGAGGATGTTGCAGGCAGCAGAACGTTCTCCACGGCGTCTCCAGACTCTGTCACGTCTGTCACACGTGCTCATGTGCTCAGTGTGAACCTGCTTTCATCTGTGAAGAGCACAGGGCGCCAGTGGCGAATTTGCCAATCTTGGTGTTCTCTGGCAAATGCCAAACGTCCTGCACGGTGTTGGGCTGTAAGCACAACCCCCACCTGTGGACGTCGGGCCCTCATACCACCCTCATGGAGTCTGTTTCTGACTGTTTGAGCAGACACATGCACATTTGTGGCCTGCTGGAGGTCATTTTGCAGGGCTCTGGCAGTGCTCCACCTACTCCTCCTTACACAAAGGCGGAGGTAGCGGTCCTGCTGCTGGGTTCTTGCCCTCCTACGGCCTCCTCCACGTCTCCTGATGTACTGGCCTGTCTCCTGGTAGCGCCTCCATGCTCTGGACACTACGCTGACAGACACAGCAAACCTTCTTGCCACAGCTCGCATTGATGTGCCATCCTGGATGAGCTGCACTACCTGAGCCACTTGTGTGGGTTGTAGACTCCGTCTCATGCTACCACTAGAGTGAAAGCACCGCCAGCATTCAAAAGTGACCAAAACATCAGCCAGGAAGCATAGGAACTGAGAAGTGGTCTGTGGTCACCACCTGCAGAACCACTCCTTTATTGGGGGTGTCTTGCTAATTGCCTATAATTTCCATCTTTTGTCTATTCCATTTGCACAACAGCATGTGAAATCTATTGTCAATCAGTGTTGCTTCCTAAGTGGACAGTTTGATTTCACAGAAGTGTGATTGACTTGGAGTTACATTGTGTTGTTTAAGTGTTCCCTTTATTTTTTGAGCAGTGTATATACAGTGGGGAGAACAAGTATTTGATACACTGCCGATTTTGCAGGTTTTCCTACTTACAAAGCATGTAGAGGTCTGTCATTTTTATCATAGGTACACTTCAACTGTGAGAGACGGAATCTAAAACAAAAATCCAGAAAATCACATTGTATGATTTTTAAGTAATTAATTTGCATTTTATTGCATGACATAAGTATTTGATCACCTACCAACCAGTAAGAATTCCGGCTCTCACAGACCTGTTAGTTTTTCTTTAAGAAGCCCTCCTGTTCTCCACTCATTACCTGTATTAACTGCACCTGTTTGAACTCGTTACCTGTATAAAAGACACCTGTCCACACACTCAATCAAACAGACTCCAACCTCTCCACAATGGCCAAGACCAGAGAGCTGTGTAAGGACATCAGGGATAAAATGGTAGACCTGCACAAGGCTGGGATGGGCTACAGGACAATAGGCAAGCAGCTTGGTGAGAAGGCAACAACTGTTGGCGCAATTATTAGAAAATGGAAGAAGTTCAAGATGACGGTCAATCACCCTCGGTCTGGGGCTCCATGCAAGATCTCACCTTGTGGGGCATCAATTATCATGAGGAAGGTGAGGGATCAGCCCAGAACTACACGGCAGGACCTGGTCAATGACCTGAAGAGAGCTGGGACCACAGTCTCAAAGAAAACCATTAGTAACACACTACGCCGTCATGGATTAAAATCCTGCAGCGCACGCAAGGTCCCCCTGCTCAAGCCAGCGCATGTCCAGGCCCGTCTGAAGTTTGCCAATGATCATCTGGATGTTCCAGAGGAGGAATGGGAGAAGGTCATGTGGTCTGATGAGACAAAAATAGAGCTTTTTGGTCTGAACTCCACTCGCCGTGTTTGGAGGAAGAAGAAGGATGAGTACAACCCCAAGAACACCATCCCAACCGTGAAGCATGGAGGTGGAAACATCATTCTTTGGGGATGCTTTTCTGCAAAGGGGACAGGACGACTGCACCGTATTGAGGGGAGGATGGATGGGGCCATGTATCGCGAGATCTTGGCCAACTACCTCCTTCCCTCAGTAAGAGCATTGAAGATGGGTCGTGGCTGGGTCTTCCAGCATGACAACGACCCGAAACACACAGCCAGGGAAACTAAGGAGTGGCTCCGTAAGAAGCATCTCAAGGTCCTGGAGTGGCCTAGCCAGTCTCCAGACCTGCACCCAATAGGAAATCTTTGGAGGGAGCTGAAAGTCCGTATTGCCCAGCGACAGCCCCGAAACCTGAAGGATCTGGAGAAGGTCTGTATGGAGGAGTGGGCCAAAATCCCTGCTGCAGTGTGTGCAGACCTGGTCAAGAACTACAGGAAACGTATGATCTCTGTAATTGCAAACAAAGGTTTCTGTACCAAATATTAAGTTCTGCTTTTCTGATGTATCAAATACTTATGTCATGCAATAAAATGCAAATTAATTACTTAAAAATCATACAATGTGATTTTCTGGATTTTTGTTTTAGATTCCGTCTCTCACAGTTGAAGTGTACCTATGATAAAAATTACAGACCTCTTCATGCTTTGTAAGTAGGAAAACCTGAAAAAAGCATTTAGTCAGCCACCAATTGTGCAAGTTCTCTCACTTAAAAGGATGAGAGAGGCCTGTAATTTTCATCATAGGTATCATCATCATCATACTTCAACCATGACAGACAAAATGAGAAAAAAAATCCAAAAAATCACATTGTTGGATTTTTAATGAATTTATTTGCAAATTATGGTGGAAAATAAGTAACCATATTTAGGGAGCCTGTTTTCTGTTGTGTTTTGTGGGTGGTTGTCTTCCGTGTCTGTGCGTTCCACACGGAGCTGTTTCGGTTTAGTATGTTCACTTTATTGTTTTGTATTTCAGTGTTCAGTTTTGTTCCATTAAATATTCATCATGAACACTTACCATGCTGCGCTTTGGTCCTCCTCTCTTTCTCTCAACGAAGATCGTTACAGAAACACCAACCTACAAAGGACCAAGCAACGTGCTAACGGACAAAAGCAGCAGCAGCAGCGATCGCAGGATTCTTGGACCTGGGAGGAGATTCTGGACGGCAAGGGACCCTGGGCACAGGCTGGAGAGTATCGCCGCCCCAAAGCTGAGCTGGAGGCAGCGAAAGCGGAGAGGCGGTGGTATGAGGAGGCTGCACGTAAGCACGGCTGGAAGCCAGAGAGGCAGCCCCAAAAATTACTTGGGGGGGGGGCACACGGGGGGTATGGCTAAGCCAGGTAGGAGACCTGAGCCAACTCCCCGTGCTTACCGTGGAGAGAGAGGGACCGGGCAGGCACCATGTTATGCCGTGAGGTGTCCCCGGCATCTGGTCTCCAGTGCGCATCCTCGGGCCGGGGTACATGGCACCAGCCCTACGCATGGTGTCCCCAGTTCGCCAGCACAGCCCAGTGCAGCCTATTCCACCTCGCCGCACTGGCTTGGCTACGGGGAGCATTCAGCCAGGTAGGGTTGGGCAGGTTCGGTGCTCAAGACCTGCAGTGCGCCTCCATGGTCCGGTCTATCCGGTGCCATCTCCACGTACCAGCCCTCCGGTGGCAGCCCCCCGCACCAGGCTGTCTCTCCGTCTCCTCACTACAGGTGCTCCCATCTGAGCCGTCCGTCTGTCCAGCGCCGTCTGAGCCGCCCGTCTGTCCAGTGCCGCCAGAGCCGCCCGTCTGTCCAGTGCCGCCAGAGCCGCCCGTCTGTCCAGCGCCGCCAGAGCCGCCCGTCTGTCCAGCGCCGCCAGAGCCGGCCATCTGTCCAGCGCCGCCAGAGCCGCCCGTCTGTCCAGCGCCGCCAGAGCCGCCCATCTGTCTGGAGCCGCCAGAGCCGCCTGTCTGTCAGGAGCCGCCAGAGCCGCCCGTCTGTCCAGCGCCGCCAGAGCCGCCCGTCAGTCAGGAGCCGCCAGAGCCGCCCGTCAGTCAGGAGCCGCCAGAGCCACCCGTCAGCCAGGAGCCGCCAGAGCCGCGCGTCAGCCAGGAGCCGCCCGTCAGCCAGGAGCCGCCAGAGCCGCCCGTCAGCCAGGAGCCGCCGGAGCCGCCCGCCAGTCAGGAGCCGCTAGAGCCGCACGCCGGTCCGGAGCCGCACCTCGGTCCTGAACTGCCCCTCGGTCCAGAGGCGCTCCTCAGTCCAGTGGGGCCCTTTAGTAGGCTTGCCAGTCCTAGGTCGGCGGCGAGGGTCACTGCTCTAAAGACGCTACTGAAACGGACTAAGACTATGGTGGAGTGGGGTCCACGTCCAGAGCCACCACCGTGGACAGATGCCCACCCAGACCCTCCCCTATAGGTTCAGGTTTTGCGGCCGAAGTCCGCACCTTGGGGGGGGGGGGGGGGGGGTACTGTCACGTTCTGACCTTAGTTCTTTTGTATTTTCTTTGTTTTAGTATGGTCAGGGCGTGAGTTGGGGGGGTTATTTATGTTTGTGTTTCTATGTTGGGTTTTTCGTTTGGCCTGCTATGGTTCTCAAACAGAGGCAAGTGTTAGTCATTGTCTCTGATTGGGAACCATATTAGGGAGCCTGTTTTCTGTTGTGTTTTGTGGGTGGTTGTCTTCCGTGTCTGTGCGTTCCACACGGAGCTGTTTCGGTTTAGTATGTTCACTTTATTGTTTTGTATTTCAGTGTTCAGTTTTGTTCCATTAAATATTCATCATGAACACTTACCACGCTGCGCTTTGGCCCCCCTCTCTTTCTCCCAACGAAGATCGTTACACCTACCTCATATACACGGTTGTTAAAGGAATTTAATTCCTATATGTTTTTTAACCAATTCAAATAAAACACTCTGCCCATTCATAAGAATTTGTAAGATACCTATTAGCATAAAATGGACAGAAACCAGTCTCAAAATCAATCAATCAATAGCGTTTATTCTCGAGAGTACTGACCATAGTACAATTTACATCAGGTTATATAATAAAAATGACATCATAGGTTTTAAAATGTCCTTCCTCCTCTCGGATACAATGGCAGTACAGTTAGCGTTCTCACATTACTGTCTGCCACCTGTTAAACAATCTACAACCAACCCAAGGTCTCACCCCTCCCTGGGTAGAGACAGAATCCTGTAAGGAACACATTCTAGCCTGTCTGTCTGCCACCTGTTAAACAATCTGCAACCAACCCAAGGTCTCACCCCTCCCTGGGTAGAGACAGAATGTCCTGTAAGGAACACATCATTCCAGCCTGTCTGAAGATAACTCCATTCTTTCTAACAAGGAACACATTATATTCAGCATTACGATTATAATAAGATTCATTCATCCATACAGTAATATAGTAATATTCTGTTTAGTTATAATTCTAAGTAAAATGTATACATATTTTAGTCATTATTCATAAAAATCCCGTAACAACGGTCCTACCTCATAAACACAGTCTTAAATCATAAACACGGTCTTGCCTCATAAACACGGTCTTAAATCATAAACACGGTCTTAAATCATAAACACGGTCCTACCTCATAAACACAGTCTTAAATCATAAACACGGTCCTACCTCATAAACACAGTCTTAAATCATAAACACAGTCTTAAATCATAAACACGGTCCTACCTCATAAACACAGTCTTAAATCATAAACACGGTCCTACCTCATAAACACAGTCTTAAATCATAAACACAGTCTTAAATCATAAACACGGTCCTACCTCATAAACACAGTCTTAAATCATAAACAAGCTGGCTGGTGAGAGAAAGGTGAGACTGACTGATGCTGAGAGACAAATATATCTGATTGGTTTTTGACATCATCTGTGCCTATATAAACGTCCTCATGAATTGTCTTGAATTTAATTCTTCAAATGGTCTGTTTGAACAACAATATAAAAGGCAACATGTTGGTCCCATGTTTCCTGAGCTGAAATAAAATATCAAACCAAGGAAGCCAAGATACTAAAATATAGTCCGTTCAAGCCATACCCGAAAGAATAACAAAATGTGCAAAGTGCAAAGTGCAAAACAAAAAAAGAAACAGATTTTAGCCTCTATAGCGTTGTCAGAGCTGTACAAACTCATTGAGGAAGTATGAAAAAATAAATATTATTTTTGTAGCTAACCTCAACTGATGAAATCATAGTAAACATCTAATGTCACCGTATCAATAAATTCACAAAGTAAAGCTTTTCCCAAGTCATAAAAAAAGAAAGATAGAAATCAAATTGCTACAGTATAACTGGAGTAAGGATAATACATGGTCACCATTATGGATTACTGTTGTGCTTGGGGACGGAAGAGAACATGTTCAGAACAAAGTTACTAAATATTGTAAACACCGTGTATGAAATTAGCTGTGTTTTTTGGCATAATTGGTACCGTCGTAAAGCAAGTGGCCGGAGTAATTTCCCCAAATGTCCCTGTTAAAATAGGGTAATGTCATCACTTAGACTAAATGAAGACCTGTGGTCTAGTGTGGTCTAGGGTGGTTCTTAGTCATGAGACATCCTCAATAACTTCTGTGACTTTTCTTTTCCATTGTGCTGTGTACTACAGTATGACAAGGTCTCTGTCTGTCTCTACTGTGCCAAAGACTGGATAAACCTGTTCAGAAAACGTGTCATTGAAGGTGTAGATGTGACTGCGTGCTACAACATCATAAAAGGAGAGCTGCCCCTCCTCAATGTCAAGGTAGACCCCGATCTTCTTGAGATGTTCTGGAATCTTGATATCGACAGCCGGAACCGCTAGAGCCTTCAGCCCACTGACCTGCATCCGAAGTGTCCAGTAACCTGTTGACGTGTTCAGTTCAACGAAGCCTCTTCTTGGTGCAGACTCCCTGGTTATCCCTATCCTCCAGTCTGTCTTTCCTTCCACCCCCACCTCCCAGTAATGCCTACCCTTGGTAAAGCCCTGCGTTCCCAGTGCACACCACCACCCATCATACTTGTGAGATGCGCGGTAGTGACCGTATCCGTCTCTAGGATCATTTTTACTCTCTATTATTTTTCCCACTCTCACACGTTTCTGATTGTTGGATACTATGAAATCTGGATTGGCTGATTCAGGGTCCAAGAGAATGTCAACTGTAAGTAAAAACATTTTTTTTTTACAGGATTATTAATTTACATAATGTAACTTTTTCTTTGTGAATAAAACAAAAATATTAAAAACAATTCTGAATTAAGACTGCCATTGTCATGTTGAAAAATCATAATGGTTTAGTAGTTTAATTTACCTGATGCTTTGCTTATCCAGTCCCATACTGAAATAAAACAAAGTTTGAAAACCTGATGAGTTTACAACCGAAAAGTAATTTGAAAAAAGTGAATTCAACTGAATTTATTTTTAATCCTACTGCTTACCTGGTTCAGGAATCACTGTGGTGAAGGCTGAGGACAACATGAAAGCATTTTGAAGAAATGTCAATTCATGCAGGCATTTGCTTAATCAAACAGAAAGTGTTTGAGGAATGATAAAATTGGTTTCGTGCAGATTAAAAAGTGTTTGAGGACTGAAAAAAAAACAGGTTTCGTGCAGGTCAAATGATATACTGAAAGTATTGTGTAGGCCTACAGTCAATGTAATACTCATGTTATCTTAGCTTATGTTGAAAATGAGATGTACCTGAATGTTTGAACCTCTGCTTGGATTTGAGCCACAGCTCTGGGATGGAGCCCTGTACGACAAAGTGACCGATGATTAATGATGAATTATCCTACTAATCACTCAGAAATATATTCCAACATCATAAATTAAGAGAAAAAAACCCCTATCCTACTAGGTTACTATCATGCCACACCTCTTGAGGCTGTTCCTGTAACACAGTCCAGATGAGGAAGTCCATGACAGGGAGCATGTTGGGTAGCTTCCCTCTCTTCCACTGTCCCTCCAGGTCCTGCAGGACTGAACACACATCCTCTCCTGGATACACTGAGTCCTACAGAGACACAGAAATTATATGTGAGAATTTACTAACCTTAAAAAGTTGAAATGCTTTTATTTTTGTCATAATAAGCACAGGTTGTTTAAAAATAGTTGTTGTTAGTTGTGAGACCTGTCTTCGTGATTGTAGTCCTGCAGCCCATTCTGAGACGATGCGCTGAGCTTCTGCCAGTCTTCTCTCAGCCTCTTTTGGAGATGTTCTCTCCTCTACCTCATAGTCCTCCCAGCAGGTACGCAGGGCCTTTGGTGAGCTCCTGCTTTGCCCCACGGATATCTTTAAAAACAGATGTTTGTCACTCGTACACAATCATTACAGCAGCATTGCATGGATGCATTAATGTTGCTGTTTCTTGTGTGGTTGTTCTCAACAGTACCTTCGGTAAGATGCTCAACTCCTCCGCCCATTGTAGGATGAACTGTTGACACTCTGCCAGGCTGTAGCCATCCTCGTGGCTGGAGGTGAAGTTATCTTGATACTGTGGAGATAGAAAACACATATACAACTGAAAGGTTGAAGGGAAAACACCTACATGTTCCCCTCGACCCTTCTCTCTCTTTATCTGTTTTGAATGGCAGGGTATGCAGCACATGCAATTTGCATGTGTCCTTTTACAATGTCAAACTCTTTATTCTTATCTCCCTATTTTTTTTGGTATGCATTTATTCAAATGTTCCATGGCGATCAGATGTTGCAATGCAAATGTTTGTTATACCGTATCAGGACGGTTCTATCCCTACTGCTCTTCTATTTCTGAACATGTAATGCTGTTGAGTAGCACACAGAGTTATCCTGTTCAGATGTTAACCAGGCCTACCTTTGATATCCGATGTAGCTCTGTGGCCAGTTCTCTGATTATGACTTTACACTCATCCAGAGATGGAGACTGGCTTGTTTCCAAGGTGGTAATCCGAGAGGGTCCCTACACAGAAAACTATTAGGAATTCTATAGTGTCTCAATGACTTGACACAACATGACATGACTTGACATAACAATACAATACTCATGATTAATTCAACAAACCAAAGCATTCAATCAATAATTCTGTAAAAGTATTACATTTACCTTTAAAAAATTCTTAACAATAATATTACATTTCTTCAGTGGTCTTGAGATTGTCTGTAAACAAAAATAAATATGGTAGAAGTTCATCAACACTGGACCTATTCTAGAATTAGATGCAGAGAGGAGATGAAGAGGAAGTTGAGTTGCAGAGGAAGTTGAGTTGAAGAGGAAGTTGTGAAACTCTGAAGTTGTTTACATCCAAAAAAGAACAAGAAAAAAAACTGGCACAGCGATTGAAAATAAAGGTCACACACACACACACACACACACACACACACACACACACACACACACACACACACACACACACACACACACACACACACACACACACACACACACACACACACACACACACACACACACACACACACACACACACACACACACACACACACACACACACACACACAGTGTGAATTGACTTCTTTGTTGTTTTCCTTACCTGATAAAGGCTGAGATTAGGCTTCCCAAATGGTTGTGAACAACAATCATATGGATGAGTTTCTTTTCCACCAGATTTGCCAAAACTTCCAAAGCTCTGGCTGTCCTTTAATGTTTCTGGAAATGACCATCACAACCAATGAGCACAAAGCCATTAACAGCAGATCTCATTTGTTTCCAAAAAAAATGCAGGGTAAAAATAGACTTTCAACAGCAACAATAACAACATAAAAACCATATATTATTTAATCATACTGCTTGGATCAAATTTAATAAAAAATATGCATTTTTGAATATTTGAAAAAACACAGTGAAAGCTATAAAACAGCTACAACATGCCATATGTGCCTCTCTGTAGTCTTACTGCAGCAATTGACTCACCTGCAGTCCAATTTTTCATTGTTTCTGAAGCTTTTATACATAATTGAACTGTCTAGTACAGAGTTAGTAGCCTAGCCTGCTCCCCACAGAGACTGAAGAGGAAATATTCAGTAAACAGGATATCAACTGTAACTCGACACTCTTCACTCGACACTCCCCGCCCCCTAGGGCGCAACAAACATTCTTTTCATTTCATTCTTTCAGTCGTAGGCTAGATACATGTTGGAAAGTTTGGGTTTTATGAGAGTTGGACTTGGAAAGCACCAAAACAGGAGAATTTAAGAAATACTTTATTTACCCTGTTGGCATATTTGATATTTGAAAAGTAAACCAGTATGGGGAAAAATGCACGCTGTTCCAAACAACTGAATTCGTGTTCAATACCATAGCTTGTTGTATAATCCGATAGGGTGTATACATCACTTTTAATGGTGAGGTGTCACAAGTTTGATTTTCAGTTTGTTAACCCCCCCCCTCCCAGCCACTCCTAGTCGCAACAAAACACACAAACACTTTTGTTTCTTTCACTCTCACAGTAAGTAAAGATGTCTAAAAACAAAACTAGAACTGTTCCTCCATATCTAGGACCAGCCTGTAGATTGATGATCTAAGACCAGCCTGTAGATTGAGGATATAAGACCAGCCTGTAGATTGAGGATCTAAGACCAGCCTGTAGATTGAGGATCTAAGACCAGTCTGTAGATTGAGGATCTAAGACCAGCCTGTAGATTGAGGATCGAGTTGAAAAGCAGCTATCCACATTCTTTTAAGATTAGACACTCTTGAATGTCCACAATCGAATGCAAGAAGTTGTTACATTTAAACTACGATCTCAACTACTCTCTAAAGCACGTATCCAAAAGGACATGTGATTATGTGTAAAATATGACAGAGTAGGGAATTGTTTTCTGAACTGAAAGGAATTACAAGTGCAAATTCATATTCATATTGACGGACAGAAAAAGGCTCGTCAAAACAAGAACTGTACTTGCAGTTGGAATGACCCAAACAAACCAAACCGGTTTTCACATCAGAGGAGGCTCCTCAGAGAAGGAAGGGGAGGACCATCACACTCAATGAATTTCATAAAAATTGAAATAGTGAAAAAGTTGTCATTTTTAGATACAAGTATACTAAAATAATTATTCACATGTCACCTAATAACTGACTAGAACACACTGTTTTAACATGAAGGTCTGCAGTAGCCTCAACAGCACTCTGTAGGGTAGCACCATGGTGTAGCCAGAGGACAGCTACCTTCTGTTCTCCTCTGGATACATTGACTTCAATACAAAACCTAGGATGCGTTAGTTCTAGTTGCTATGTTGACGATGATGTTAGCTAATGTGGTGACAACGATGTGGGCTGTGTGTTGCGGTTATGGTATGAAGGTTTGGCATTGAGCCTGTTTGGGATGCTCTGGATTGACATGTATGACAGCGTTTTACAGTTCCCGCCAATATCCAGTAACTTCGCACAGCCACTGAAGAGGAGAGGGACAACATTCCACAGGCCACAATCAACAGCCTGATCAACTCTATGTGATGGCGATGTGTTGCGCTGCATGAGGCTACTACTTCACAGGAGAGCAGTTTGAACGTAAACGCGGATAAAAAAAAAAAATGTATTGTATGTATTAAAACTGCGAAAATGTTGCTCTCCACTTTCTGGAGGACTGAGTTTTGAAATCAGTGGAGACGCATCCATGAATGATGTAACATTATACGGGTAAGAGTCTGGCTAGCTACATTATCTGACGTTAAATGTTTCTAATTTTGAGAGAAAGAGACATTTTCTTGGCTAGCTATAGCCTAATGTTAGCTAGCTAACATTGAACCTGTGTCACGTGTGCTCCCTCTCCGGCCTCTAGGTCACCAGGCTGCTCGTTATGGCCACACCTGTCACCATCGTTACACGCACCTGCGCCTCATGAGACTCACCTGGACTCCATCACCTTCCTGATTACCTCCCCTATATCTGTCACTCCCTTTGGTTCTTTCCCCAGGCATTATTGTTTCTGTTCCTGTGTCAGTTCTGTGCGTTGTTCGTGTTTCTTAGTTGGTATTATGTTGTGTTTATTGATTAAAACACTCAATCCCTGAACTTGCTTCCTGACTCCCAGCGCACATCGTTACAACCTGGTAGGTTAGCTACCTGCAGATTCATGCAGGGTAGTAACGTCATGAGTTGGGATCATGGTTCATTGTTTAGCTAGCTAGCTACATGTCTTAACAAAAGACTCCACTATGCAAGTAACCATTTCGGGTGCGTTCGTAAATTCAGTCTGGCCCTCTACTCCGATTTCAGAGCACTCTCGTCTGAGTGTGCCAGAGAGCGCAGAATAATTGATGAATTTACAAACGCTCAATACCCGTTGAATATGGCTGGATGTCAGTAAACTTCAGTAAACTCATTGACCAGAGAGTCCACTGTGCGAAACGCTCTGAATTTACGAAAGGACAATTTGACAGCACAGTTGCAGTCACCAACGCTCTGGATAACATAACAGCCTAACCAGCTCTTCTTGGGCCTATAATATTCAGTGAGATGTTCTCTCTCACTTAGATGTCTGGAAGTAGCTAGCAAGTTAACTTGGGTGCTTGACTGCTGTTGTTAGTACAGAACGCTTGGATCAACCCTTAAAGAGATGGGTGTGGCTTAAGAGGGTGTGAACGATGCTGAATGGGTGTAGACAAAGAAGAGCTCTCCAGTAGTAGTACCAAAACATTCAAAGGCCATTTTCTCAGAAATGAGTTTACAAGTTAATCAACTTTCAAAGCAAAATTCCTTTCCCAACTGTAGTGTATAAAATACCATTTTGTAGCTCTGAGTCTCTACTTTTATCCAATGTAAAAAAAAATACCATTTCAAATTTTGCTACATACTGTAAGACCGATTTGAGCCAGTTGGTTACAAATGCTCAGATGTTGGCACTGGCTTCTGTCTTTTGACTGAGAAGTGAAACTGAAAGCAAACAGAAATACATTGTTTACTTCAGGATCAGTTCCACAACAGTGCAGATTCCCTCTGATGGCAAGCAGCAGTATGATAAAGCTCTTGTTCAAATCAAATCAAATGTTATTTGTCACATGCGCCGAATAAAACAGGTAACCTTACAGTGAAATGCTGACTCACGAGCCCCTAACCGAACAATGCAGTTTAAAAAAAGGAAAAAAGAAAATAGGAATAAGAAATAAAAGTAACAAGTAATTAAAGAGCAGCAGTAAAATAACAATAGCGAGACTATATACAGGGGGGGGTACCGGTACAGAGTCAATCTGAAGATCCAGTTTGACTCTTTTTCCAGACAAAGTACGACTTATTTTTTACTACAGTAACTAATATAACACTCAATGTCGATAGAAAGTATTATGAGTAGATGCAATGAAAAACACATCTCACGGTTAAATGTAATTTTTATTCAATGCGAGCTGAAAATAAAAGATTTTGAGTTGCTAGAAAGACCTGTACAATGAAGTGGGTGGTGGTGAGCTCTATGTAAGCCTTTAAACCTACTGTATGTGCATATTTACTATATATACATAACCTTCTAGAAGGTTCTCTCATCTCCACAGAGGAACTCTGGAACTCTGTCAGAGTGACCATAACTCTAGGAAGATGAAACTATAGAATAACTAGCTCTCTGTCTGTCTCAATGGTGTGAAACAGATTGATCAAATCATAGGTATGAAACTACAAAAAAAAACATCTCTCTGTCTGTCTCAATGGTGTGAAAAAGGGGGTAAATCTTTTCAGATTGATCAAAGTCGACATCAAAAGTGTAAATATGCCGCCTTTTCGCTGCATCATAGAAGGAGACCTGTCCCTCCTCTATATCCAGATAGACCCCTACCTTTGAGGGTACAACCTGGTTCAGTATAGTGACTGGTGCAGTTGCACCCGTCATGAGTTGTCCAAGCTGCAGACGCAGAGTCCAGTAACCTCTCTTTGGACTCAGGTCAAAAAAGCCTTGTCATGTTGCTGACTCTCTAACCACCCCTTATCCTCCACTCTGCCTTGCCCCTGACCCCCACCTCCTAGTAATGCCTTCCTGAGTTAAAACCTTTCGTCCCCAGTACACACCACCAACCATTGTACATTTTGGGAGTCATTTCGTGGCAATCCCAGGGGTTCTCAATGATGGTGTTCATTTTCACTCTTTTTCTGTCAGGGGACAGTAAGAGACTTGGGTTGGCTGTTTTTTAATCCCGTGTGATCTTAGCTGTAAGGAGATAAATACGAATGGCAGTCAGTCACCAACATTTGCTTTATACCGGTTCGAACACTGGCAGTAGGCACCCTTTCAGTCACCAACTCAGTGGCACTGTACCTCAAGACAGTTGGCCTCAATGGAGCTGTCCATGCTCACGGACACAATAACAGGGCCAATGTCTCTGGCTTACCCTAAATATGTGGAAGCAGATATGAACATAAACCCAACTACAAACACCAGGAAAATTACTGTCCCGTGTGGCTCAGTTGGTAGAGCATGGCGCTTGCAACGCCAGGGTTGTGAGTTCATTCCCCACGGGGGGACCAGGATGAATATGTATGAACTTTCCAATTTGTAAGTCGCTCTGGATAAGAGCATTTGCTAAATGACTTAAATATAAATGAAATTAGAAAGATAGTAGCAGGAGAAACCTTAAGGTTTGTGACAAGATTTTTATGAAGGTAATAAAAAAGAAACTTCCTAGTTATGTCATCCTAGATACACAGCCAACCAATTACGTTTCTGTTCATACTAGAACACTGAAACTAGTTTTTGCATGTTATTAACTCGTTTGAATAAATATTTGCGTTGGCAATGAACCATACCAACCTGATGCTTTCGAAATCCATTTCCAAACTAATGAAACAGACAAGACATTTAGAATCATGTTAGCAATGAACAACTACAAAAAGTATGTTTATTAAAAAAAAACAGACGTTAAGTGTGGAATTTGACGTACCCGAGTCAGGAATGTGATTCAGAGTCACTAAGGGAAAAATATTAAGAGAAATAAAAAACATATTAGATTAATGAACTGATTAATACAATGTATATGTTGACTTCTATAATAACACACAATGGTAGCAGACACTAACCTCTGCATCTGAACCACTGGTTTGCAATGGAGCCCTGTAAAATCAACAGCCATGTTATTCTACAGTTCAACAATGGAGCCCTGTAAAATCAACAGCCATGTTACCTACAGTTCAACAGCTGGTATCTAGTAAACAACAGGTCAGGTGGTTTATTACAATAACTCTCTGTTTGCATTTCCCAACAGTAAATCATGTGTTACTTCCTTAAGAGCAACTGTCTGTCAACACTGTTTGCACATGATGTGTGCTGTGTACAGTATGACTGTTGTGTTAAAACCGGTTCCAGGTTCAGCTGGGCGTTTTCCCCGGATACAGATTCATCTAAATCCTGGATCTCCATGGAATATTATTTTTAGTCTAGGACTAAAATGTATTCTGTGTCCGTTTTAATTGCCCCATGGTGTATTTACCTGTCCAGTCTGTGGTGACTGCACCATGGTGTATGTACCTGTCCAGTTTGTGGTGACTGCCCCATGGTGTATTTACCTGTCCAGTCTGTGGTGACTGCACCATGGTGTATTTACCTGTCCAGTCTGTGGTGACTGCACCATGGTGTATGTACCTGTCCAGTTTGTGGTGACTGCACCATGGTGTATTTACCTGTCCAGTCTGTGGTGACTGCCCCATGGTGTATTTACCTGTCCAGTCTGTGGTGACTGCCCCATGGTGTATTTACCTGTCCAGTCTGTGGTGACTGCACCATGGTGTATTTACCTGTCCAGTTGGTGTATTTACCTGCCCAGTCTGTGGTGACTGCCCCATGGTGTATTTACCTGTCCAGTCTGTGGTGACTGCACCATGGTGTATTTACCTGTCCAGTCTGTGGTGACTGCCCCATGGTGTATTTACCTGTCCAGTCTGTGGTGACTGCCCCGTGGTGTATTTACCTGTCCAGTCTGTGGTGACTTCCCCATGGTGTATTTACCTGTCCAGTCTGTGGTGACTGCACCGTGGTGTATTTACCTGTCCAGTCTGTGGTGACTGCCCCATGGTGTATTTACCTGTCCAGTCTGTGGTGACTGCCCCATGGTGTATTTACCTGTCCAGTCTGTGGTGACTGCCCCATGGTGTATTTACCTGTCCAGTCTGTGGTGACTGCCCCGTGGTGTATTTACCTGTCCGGTCTGTGGTGACTGCCCCATGGTGTATTTACCTGTCCAGTCTGTGGTGACTGCCCCATGGTGTATTTACCTGTCCAGTCTGTGGTGACTGCCCCATGGTGTATTTACCTGTCCAGTCTGTGGTGACTGCACCATGGTGTATTTACCTGTCCAGTCTGTGGTGACTGCCCCATGGTGTATTTACCTGTCCAGTCTGTGGTGACTGCACCATGGTGTATTTACCTGTCCAGTCTGTGGTGACTGCCCCATGGTGTATTTACCTGTCCAGTCTGTGGTGACTGCCCCATGGTGTATTTACCTGTCCAGTCTGTGGTGACTGCCCCATGGTGTATTTACCTGTCCAGTCTGTGGTGACTGCCCCATGGTGTATTTACCTGTCCAGTCTGTGGTGACTGCCCCGTGGTGTATTTACCTGTCCGGTCTGTGGTGACTGCCCCATGGTGTATTTACCTGTCCAGTCTGTGGTGACTGCCCCATGGTGTATTTACCTGTCCAGTCTGTGGTGACTGCCCCATGGTGTATTTACCTGTCCAGTCTGTGGTGACTGCACCATGGTGTATTTACCTGTCCAGTCTGTGGTGACTGCCCCATGGTGTATTTACCTGTCCAGTCTGTGGTGACTGCACCATGGTGTATTTACCTGTCCAGTCTGTGGTGACTGCACCATGGTGTATTTACCTGTCCAGTCTGTAGTGAGTGGTTCAGTTCCTCAGCCCACTGCAGTATGAAGTATTGACGCTCCTCTTTACAAGGTCCATCCTCAGTCACTCTGGTCAGAAGGGAGATGTTTCAGATCTGTGAGGACTGCTACAGGACTACTGATTATGACTCATGACCATGTAAGATAAGGTCACATACGTTCTTTTCACTACACAGAGGGACGTACCAGAACTACCCTGCTCAGTTCAGCAGCAAGTTCTCTGATGATTCATTTAGACTCATCAAAGGTGAAAACATCTTTCTCTTTGTCAGGTCCCTCGGGAAAGAGGGACAGTGATTGTGTGTGCTGAAAGGGATTCTGTGGCAGTCTACTCCCCACCATTGTGATACTGCTGTGGAAGGTCTACTTTGTCTAAGCAGTAGACATTCCATGTATTTAATTCACCTTACCTTTACTTGTGCCAACAACTCAAGCACTTTACGCCTGAGGCTTTCCTTCACCTTTGCAAACTGTTGAATAGAACCACGTACGGGCATTACAACGCCTACTGCTGTTTTGACTGTGAAAGCAAATTCATAAGAATTTCAAAAAACATTTTGTACTGTAGATTACTGGCATTGAAAAGACTGGTTTGACCACAATCCATTCCTGTCTCTGCCTGTCACATTCGTTATGGTTGCTGATCTGTATCTTGCACATAGCCTGATTTACATCTTAGATTGCTGCAGAAAATAGTGTTTGAACTGTGGAAGGATGTCCAGATACTTGACAGGAATAATTAAAGTATTGACTAATAGAACAAAAAGAACATTCTGCATAGTGGCGCTCCTTCACAATATATTAATGGTCATTTAAAGTCACGTTATTACAGCTCAAGTTTCAGTGACCTTTTTAGTGGGGTTCCTGTTTCTGTCAGATGAGACCGTCATGACCCGAAACGTTGGTTTCATGTGACCCGTGTCAAGAAAGGTGCATCGCATATCTGTCCGTTGAATCAAACCTTGAAATTGAAACCTCCCCATACCTGTTTCTGACAAGAGTTGTTTACCAGACCCACACACCACATAATGACAGGGTGAGGGCATGTCTGAGCATCTAAAGCACATCAAATCTTATCTATGACACAGACTAATTTGAATCCCTCTTCAGCTGAGAAGGAATGCTCATTCTACTGAGATGCACAGTGCATGCATAGGCAGTAACTAAAATGCAACCCACTATAAGGGGAATTTCTACCACAAAATGTTGACTACGATATTCAGGTCCAAGACGACGACCGGCAAGTTCGGCATGGTGGCAGCCCTTTAACTTTATGTGTTTGTTTTAAATGTCACTGGAAATAATTGCATCTCTAATCTAGATGAAAGAATAGTAAATTCTCAGCAACTTCTCAGTCACACAAACACTTTTGATGGAATTCAGCACTTCTTATTTGAAAGGAATGCTATATACACTAAACTTTCATAGCACCTTGGCACAAACCAAAACGATCATCGAAGGCCCGTCTGATATCGCAAATTAATGGTGGAGATCTTATAATAACTATATGCCTTCTCTTATCAGGGGATATCCATCAATGCCCCGGACCTCACTTTAACACCAACCCCATCAAACGGCCTGGACCTCAGTTTATCACCAACCCCATCAAACGGCCTGGACCTCAGTTTAACACCAACCCCATCAAACGGCCTGGACCTCAGTTTAACACCAACCCCATCAATGCCCCGGACCTCAGTTTATCACCAACCCCATCAAACGCCCTGGACCTCAGTTTATCACCAACCCCATCAAACGCCCTGGACCTCAGTTTATCACCAACCCCATCAAACGCCCTGGACCTCACTTTATCACCAACCCCATCAAACGGCCTGTGCACCCATGTTCCTCTTGCGAACGTTGGATAAAGAGTAACAGAAAAGCTTTGGTGTGTTAGGAAATGCGCGCAGTGGATTCATCTACAAATGCAGCGATCCTAGCTTTGGACATGGGGTCAATGAAGCTTACCGCTGCTGTCTGTGTGCTGGGGGGGTGTCAGCATTGAAGGTGGAGTTGGACCAGAGGACTTACCGAGGGTGGAGAGTGCAGGGGGGGGGTCCACAGCGGAGCGGAGACCACCAGAGGCGAGTGACGGGGGACACGGTGGTGAGGACGAATTAGTAGCACCTGGGGAGGGGGGCTCCATGGCGACAGAGAGGCCACCTGAGGCAGGGCAGGGGGAAGATGGCAGCGCAGTGAGAGGCGAGTTACAAGTGGATTGGGAATTCAATGAGGCCTTTGGGAAGAAGGGCCTACATTTTGTGCACTTCAACGTCCGAAGCCTACTACTGAAGATCGATGAGATACGCCTGTTGGTTTGCAAATCAGAGATGGGTGTCTTATGTTTTACTGAGACATGGTTGGATTCATCTGTTTGTGACTCAGAAATTGAGATAACCTTTTCTCAATAGGGGGGGCGCTGTTTTCACTTTGTAAAAAATCGTTCCCAAATTAAACTGCCTCGTACTCAATTCTTGCTTGTACAATATGCATATTATTATTACTATTGGATAGAAAACACTCTCTAGTTTCTAAAACCGTTTGAATTATATCTGTGAGTAAAACAGAACTCATTTTGCAGCAAACTTCCTGTCAGGAACTGAAATCGGGGGCTCTGTTCCAGGGTCAGCCTATTAATTTGCATGAAATCTATGAGTCTACATGCACTGCATACGCCTTCCACTAGATGTCAGTAGGCAGTGAGAATTGGAATGGGGTGTATAGCTCTATCTGAGGCCGAACAAGAGCTCTTGGAACCGTGGGTCTAGTCTTTTCACCATTCGGCTTTGCGCGAGACGGACCTCAGGATTGTGTTCTGAAAAGCTTTCGTTATAGACGTTAGATATATCCAGCTCTGATTTTATTTGATATATGTGTTAAAAACATCATAAACTAGTTATTTTAAACCGACTTATATCAGTTTATATCAGTTTATTGCGATTTTCTGGAATTTCTTTGTCTTGCGTTATGGTGCATTGGACACTGCTGCGCCACATGGCTAGCTTTGGCTGCTAATTCTACAGATGAAGAGGTCATTCTACAACCAAACAACGATTATTCTGGACAAAGGACCCCTTGTACAAGATTCTGATGGAAGATCATCAAAAGTAGGAACCATTTATGATGTTATTTCGTATTTCTATCGAAAATGTGTCGTCGTAATTTGGGCGCTGATTTTGGGCGCTGTCTCGCTATAACGTAAGCTGTATGTCGTACTAAAGTTATTTTTAAAAATCTAACACAGCGGTTGCATTAAGAACTAGTGTATCTTTCATTTGCTGTCCAACCTGTATTTTTTAGTAAAGTTTATGATTAGTTATTTGATTAGGATTAGGTGAGTATCAGAAATATATCCGGATAATTTTGTGCAGTTTGGCTACGTATTCACATTGTTCAACCACGAATTGTACCGCTAAATATGCACATTTTCGAACAAACCATATATGTATTGTGTAATATGATGTTATAGGACTGTCATCTGATGAAGTTTATGAAGGTTAGTGAAATAATTAATATCTTTTGCTGGTTTTGTCGCTATCGCTACCGTTGCCTTGAATCAATGCTGTTGTGTGGTTGGATATTGTAGTAAGCTAATATAATGCTATATTGTGTTTACGCTGTAAAACACTTAAAAAATCTGAAATATTGGCTGGAATCACAAGATGTTTGTCTTTAATTTGCTGTACACCATGTATTTTTCATAAATGTTTTATGATGAGTATTTAGGTATTTCACGTTGGTCTCTGTAGTTATTCTAGCTGCTTTGGTGAGATTTTGTGATGGTGGCTGCAATGTAAAACTATGGTTTATACCTGAAATATGCACATTTTTCGAACAAAACATATGCTATACAATAAATATGTTATCAGACTGTCATCTGATGAAGTTGTTTCTTGGTTAGTGACTATTTATATCTTTATTTGGTCGAATTTGTGATAGCTACCTATGCGGTAAAAAAATTGTGAAAATATGCGGTTGAGGCTTTTGCTATGGTGGTTAGCTAATAGAAATACATATTGTGTTTTCCCTGTAAAACATTTTAAAAATCGGAAATGATGGCTGGATTCACAAGATGTGTATCTTTCATCTGGTGTCTTGGACTTGTGATTTCATGATATTTAGATGCTAGTATTTACTTGTGGAGCTATGCTAGGCTATGCTAGTCAGCTTTTTTACTGATGAGGGTGCTCCCGGAACCGGGATTGTGACCAAGTAGAAGTTGAGAAGTAACTCTGTTGTCAAGAAGGATCGGAACGGGGGGGGGATATGTGCGTTTGTAAGATCAAACATTACTTTTAACGTCAGATCAGATTTAAACGCTGATCTGGAGATTGTCTGGCTGGATATCTGCCTTCCCAAAACCAAGCCGATTTTGTTGGGGGTGTGTTATAGGCCGCCCAAGCAGAATGCATTCTATGAAGGTCTTGAAATTGTGTTGTCAAACTGTGATGATTCCCTGTTTAAGGAAATACTTATGTTAGGGGATTTCAATACTGATGTCTGGAGAAAGAATAGCCCGACCCATAATGTAGTTATGCACTGTTGTAGATCACTTGCTTCGATCCAACTGATAAAAGATCCCACCAGGATATGTGAAACAGTGCAAAGTACAATTGACTTAATATTGGTGTCTGATAAATCTAAAATATCGCAGAGTGGAGTAATAGTCTATGGAATCAGTGATCATTTTATTACATTTTGCACATGGAGGATTTTTAAAGATATATTTAAGTGTCACAAAACCGTTAGAATCAGAGGACTCAAAAAATACTGTGTTGAAAAGTTTAGGGAGGAAGTGGGTAATATTGACAGGTCACCTGTGCTAGATAATGTAAGGGTAGACAGTGCCTGGGAAGCTTTTAAATGTAGATTCCTTGATGTGGTGAATGTGATGGCTCCCATTAGACGGGTCAGGGTAAAGCAGAGATCTAGCCCTTGGTTTAATCAGGAGATTCTAGAATCTATCCAAGCAAGGAATAATGCCTTTAAGAAATTTAAGAACTCTCAAGAGCAGCGTGATTTTGTCCTATATAAACATCACAGAAATGAAGCACAGAGCAGGATGGATGAGGCTAAGAGGGGTTACTTTGCTGAGAAAATAAATGAGAACAAAAATGACCCTAAAAAGCTTTGGAAATCATTTAAGGAACTAGGTTGTAGTAGTACTACCAAAAACAAACTAAACAGTATCGGACTGAACATCAGGGGGGAGATGGTATATGAAAAAGCAGAGATTGCCAATGATTTCAAGTCTTTTTTTACTTCTGTTGCCAGCAAGCTGGTTAGCAAGCTGCCCACCAGTTCTGGTTTGTATGGAAGCAACCAAGTCAAGAAGTATTATGTAGAGTTAGGGGTTCAGCCAAACTCTTTTTCTTTTGCAAAGGTAGCAACAATGCCAGGACAACATTTTTGGCTAGAAATCCAAGCTGCTTGATAAGGACTCCTGATTCCATGCCATTTTGACTGTGCTAGTACTTCCTGGTTTGGGGGCTTATCTAAACGTATGAAGGGGAAGCTCCAGATAGCCCAGAATAAGCTGATCAGTGTAGTATTGAAGGCAGGAGCTGCTTTCAGGAACTAAACTGGCTGCCTGTTGAGGGTAGGGTTTCCCAGATTAGACCAGGTCTGGTTTACAGGAGTATTTATGGTCCTGCGCCCAGATATCTAAGTGATTACTGTCCTTGTGTTTGGGATGCACACAATCACAGCACCAGATCAGGTGTTGCTGATGTGTACTTATACAGGTTCAGGAGTATTGCTGGGAAAGGTACTTTCTTGTATACTGGAGCCTCAGAATGGAATAGGTTGCCTCTGCCCATAAAAACAACATCCTCTCTGGACAGCTTTAAAAATAAAGTACAAATATGTTTGATGTCCTCTGTGCCCATATGAATAACCTCTATGATGTAACTGGAATGATGAGATAGATGTTCTTCTTCTCTGTTTCTGTTTTATTATTTCACTGCCATACTGTGTTTAACTGTGTTGGATCTTGCCTAGACATCTTGTCTCAAAAAGGACCTCAATGGAAATAAGTCCCAGACTTTATTATTTTTTATCCTCTGACGTTACTCACGTGCATGTAAAGGCTTTTTCAAGTTTTATGTGTGCTTGTTTTTTTTAAATGGTCGAATTAATAAACTTATCTGAACTAAATTATGTAAACTCATTCTTGGTTTGATGAAAGGTTGTGATGAACAGGTTCTGGTATTGTTCTCTCTTTTTGTTCTCATCTGGAAAAGATGCACTTTGCACTCTTTGTAGGTCTACTTCTAGCAGCTATTTTATGAAGCAATAGCACTTCAGATAACAACTGTTATTGCTGCTGTAAATGTGAGAAAACATTTCAAACTACCAGCCGTCTGTGATGCCATCTTTGTCCTATAATAATGTCCTAAAACGCAGTGAGAGTATAGAATGCAGAATCCTTCCTGTTGTTCATCACCATCCAGAGAATGAAGAACTTGTTTTGTTCATGGTATGTATAGTCTCAAAGACTCCACCCTCTGGCACTACCTCCAACCAGTAGTCCATTTCACAATGTTGTTTGTTTAAAGTCTCAGAGACTCCACCCTCTCTCAGAGACTCCACCCTCTAGCACTACCTCCAACCAGTCATCCATTTCACAATGTTGTTTGTTTAAAGTCTCAGAGACTCCACCCTCTGCTGCCCTTCCACCAGTCGTCCATTTCACACATTGTTTTTTAAACAAATGATACAGAAAGTGAAATGGAACACAGTAATACAGCCTTATTCCAATTACTAAGTGTCACTACAATATACAGCCATCTAATAAATATTACAATACTGTACAATTGAAACATGGTTATCTCAATGAAAGTTGTTCATGACAACCCAAATATAAATGAGAAATCATGCCACCTAGACTCAGAAACGCAGAAATGTCAGACTAGGGAACTCGTTGTAGAAAGATGAGCTCTGAGTTTCCCGCTTGGAAAGTATCAGAATTAACCAATAGGAAGCTCTATGCAACAAAAAAACAACATACGCACATTTTTCCTTGGAGGTTGTGCGTTGTCTTGGAAGCACCAAATTGTTGTGAAACCAATACGAAGAAAATCAGGATGATACTATTATCTGTTGGTAGACAAAATGGGAATTTGTATTTAGTCATTAAAGAATGGCAAATAGTTCAAATGAAACATGTTTTATATATATACACAGTTGAAGTCAGAGGTTTACATACACTTAGGTTGGAGTCATTAAAACTCTATTTTAAACCACTCCACAGATTTCTTGTTAACAAACTATAGTTTTGGCAAGTTGGTTAGGACATCTACTTTGTGCATGACACAAGACATTTTTCCAAAAATTGTTTACAGACATATTATTTCCCTTATAATTCACTGTATCACAATTCCAGTGGGTCAGAAGTTTACATACAGTAAGTTGACTGTGCCTTTAAACAGCCTGGAAAATTCCAAACAATGATGTCATGGCTTTAGAAGCTTCTGATAGGCTAATTGACATCATTTGAGTCAATTGGAGGTGTACCTGTGGATGTATTTCAAGGCCTACCTTCAAACTCAGTGCCTCTTTGCTTGACATCATGGGGAAATCATAAGAAATCAGCCGAGACCTCAGAAAACAATTGTAGACCTCCACAAGTCTGGTTCATTCTTGGGAGCAATTTCCAAATGCCTGAAGGTACCAAGTTCATCTGTACAAACAATAGTATAAACACCATGGGACCACGCAGCCGTCATACCACTCAGGAAGGAGACGCGTTCTGTCTCCTAGAGATGAACGTACTTTGGTGCAAATCAATCCCAGAACAACAACAAAGGACCTTGTGAAGATGCTGGAGGAAACCAGTACAGAAATGTCTATATCCACAGTAAAACGAGTCCTAGATCGACATAACCTGAAAGGCCGCTCAACAAGGAAGAAGCCACTGCTCCAAAACTGCCATATAAAATCCCGACTACGGTTTACAACTGCACATGGGGACAAAGATCGTACTTTTTTGAGAAATGTCCTCTGGTCTGATGAAACAAAAATACAACTGTTTGGCCATAATGACCATCGTTATGTTTGGAGGAACAAGGGGGAGGCTTGCAAGCCGAAGAACACCATCCCAACCGTGAAGCACGGGGGTGGCAGCATCATGTTGTGGGGGTGCTTTGCTGCAGGAGGGACTGGTGCACTTCACAAAATAGATGGCATCATGGGGAAAAGAAAATTATGTGGATATATTGAAGCAACATCTCAAGACATCAGTCAGACTCTGATAACGTATCCCAAGTGAGCCACTTTGATAATAAAATATTGGATGTAATAAATGTATCCCTAGTCACTTTAAACAATGCCACTTTTAAAAACTCTTTACATACCCTACATTACTAATCTTAAATGTATATACTGTACTCTATACCATCTACTGCATCTTGCCTATGCCGTTCTGTACCATCACTCATTCATATATTTATATGTACATATTCGTATTCATTCCTTTACACTTGTGTGTATAAGGTAGTTGTTGTGAAATTGTTAGATTACTTGTTAGATATTACTGCACAGTTGGAACTATAAGCACAAGCATTTCGCTACACTCGCATTAACATCTGCTAACCATGTGTATGTGACAAATAAAATTTGATTTGATTTGACATAGACAGACTTACCTGAATTACACAGCACACAGTGACAGGGTGAGCACATCAAATCTTGGGTATAATGGTCAGCCTCTATAGAGAGAACCTGTCCTCATGTAAACTATGCAATTAGCGACACCTGGTGGTGAAACAAAACAATGTGTATTTGTATTTTTTTTTTTCTTTTTTTTCTTTTTCTAATGCATACATTCAACCACTAGATGGCACTGTGAGGTAAATATTGATAAGGTATCTCCAGCCAAATGGCATGGTTGGGTTCAATTCAGTTTTCAGATCAGCAATGAGGATGTGGATCGACATGACATTTTTAATTAAAGAATCCTCGTAGAAAAACAACAGTGTTTTCTATTCACTTCTTGACTTGACCCCAACCAGCTACCCTCAGCCCCCAGTCTCTCCCTCAAACCTCCACACAGCCTTACTGTAACTCAACTTAGTACATGTCCTAAAGTTGTGTTTTGTGACAAACCACACAGCACATGGCCAGATTGCATAACATCATCCAGTAGCAGTACCATTACACCCTCCCTCAGCTTCAGGAAGTAGTGTAGGATGTCAATACCATTACACCCTCCCCCCAGCTCCAGGAAGTAGTGTATTATGTCATACCAACAGTCGTGCTTTTCATTCAAACATCAAAGATCCATCACCATATTTTACAGTAGGGATGAGGTATTTTCTGCTTATGCATTGTTTCTTTCAGTGGACAAACCCACCCCTGGTGGGCGTGGCCAAAGAGCTCTATTTTTCCTGTCATATGATCAAAGCACCAGTTCCAATCCAAGTGCCAATGCCATTTAGCAAACTCCAGGAAGTGATATGGTGAGATGACATGAAAATAGGTCTTTGGTCACGCACACAAATCCTGTATTGTCTCTCATTCAAACATGACATTGCCTGTGTCTCAGTCAAGCTTATTTCTCTTCATATGACAAGGATTAAAAAGGATTTGACAGTAGATTGTCGACTTGATGACAACTGATGATGACTGCTAGCTAAGACTTTGAAAGTAAGATGTTGACATGATCAGTCCAATCAAAGCTACTGTAGATAGAACGTGATTTGATGTCATTCTATCTGTGGCCAATGACCTTGAGCATTCTTGGCATGGGCACTTTTAATAGAACTCTATGGCAGAACCCAAGGGGCAAAAATGTTCGAGCTCTAACCTTAGAATTGGGGATGACGTACTGTCCCATGAGTGACAGAAATCTGAGCCAATCAAAACGCTCTGTTTTATCTGCTGACTAGCCCCACCACCACAGAAAGCACTGAGCTAGGCTGAAACACCTGCATTTTGGAGCTGTCTTCCTCAAGAAAACAAAAAAGAGACCATGTTTGAATGCGGCTTTATTAACTCAATGATATATATATATTTTTTTATTACATTGTTTGCAAACTGATATGTGACACATATTAATGCCAAAATAACAAGCAAAACAGGCAAGCCCCCCCACACTTTTTCTTACCTAAAAGTGTGGTGCTCAAAACAGATGCCCTGAATGACGGGTCGCCACTGATAATAAGTGATATCTGTATCGCCGAAGACTACACCACTGCTGTCATCCTTTATTCAAGGTGGATAATCTTTGGATGCCGACAGCGGTCGCACCATTGGAAGACATAGCTTGGACTGCAGCCTACAAAAGCCTATTCCTGCTCTTTTCCCCGCGACCCATCAAACACATTTGGTGTACCATCATGGTCTCTGATTGGTGGTCAGGCTCACTCAGGTGGAACAAACTTAAACCTTTTTTCAATGCTGATTTGAATGTCATTGAGAAAAGTGCCAAAGATTTTATTTCTCTTGCAAACATCCTTTCTGATTTAAAAAGTAATCCTTGATGTAATCATCTAGTTTTTCAAAAGTATCTGTAATCTGATTACAATATTTTTTGCTGGTAACGTAACAGATTACAGTTACCGTTTTTTTGTAATCCCTTATATGTAATCCGTTACTCCTCAACCCTGCAGGGTTACGAGTCAGAAGGTCGAAGGTTCGCTGACCACCACAGACGAGCTTACTCTCCCTGTTTCATACACTGCAACCAGAGATAGCTGCACACAATGATTATCTCGGGAGAAATTGATGCCATTTTATAATTAGAATTATATCAATATATATCAATATATCAATATTATTATTATGTGTTTACACAAGCAGCCCAATTGTGATCTTTTGCCCAGTTATTGGCAAAAGAGCTGATCTGATTGGTCAAAAGACCAATTAGTGGAAAAATAATCATCATTGTGCTGGAGGTGAAAACGCAGGACCTGCACTTCCATAGAATCCTCATCCTAACATGCGTTTTGCAGTGAAGGGTATAGGCTATTACGTTTTACAATAGTATATTATTAGCCGCTACTGTGAAGTGATCTTGTGAAGGCATTTGACCATGGATTCATCAATGTGCCTCGTCGAAAACGTTGAGAGAGCTTTGTGCTCCCAGAGACAATCAATGGGACTGAAACAGCAAGTCGTAGTGATGGCAGGTGATCAGGCTACCTCATAAACACGGGCCTACCTCATAAACACGGGCCTACCTCATAAACACGGGCCTACCTCATAAACACGGGCCTACCTCATAAACATTCTTACATCATAAACACGGGCCTACCTCATAAACATTCTTACCTCATAAACACGGGCCTACCTCATAAACACGGGCCGACCTCATAAACACAGTCTTACATTATAAACAGAGTCTTACATTATAAACACAGTCTTACATTATAAACACAGTCTTACATTATAAACACAGTCTTACATTATAAACACAGGCCTACCTCATAAACACGGGCCTACCTCATAAACACAGGCCTACCTCATAAACACAGGCCTACCTCATAAACACAGGCCTACCTCATAAACAGTCTTACATCATAAACACAGTCTTACATTATAAACACAGTCTTACATTATAAACACAGGCCTACCTCATAAACACGGGCCTACCTCATAAACACAGGCCTACCTCATAAACACAGGCCTACCTCATAAACACAGGCCTACCTCATAAACACGGGCCTACCTCATAAACACAGGCCTACCTCATAAACACGGGCCTACCTCATAAACACAGGCCTACCTCATAAACACAGGCCTACCTCATAAACACAGGCCTACCTCATAAACACAGGCCTACCTCATAAACAGAGGCCGACCTCATATACACATTCTTACCTCATAAACAGTCTTACCTCATAAACAAGCTGGCTGGGGAGAGAAAAGGTGAGCCTGACTGATGCTGAGAGACAACTATATCTGATTGGTTTTTGACATCATCTGTGCCTATATAAACGTCCTCATGAATTGTCTTGAATTTAATTCTTCAAATGGTCTGTTTGAACAACAATATAAAGGCAACATGATGGTCCCATGTTTCATGAATTAAAATATCAAACCATGGAAACCAAGATACTAAAATATACTCCGTTCAATACATACCTGAAAGAATAACAGAATGTGCAGAGTCCAAAGTGCTAAACAAAAAAATAACATACATTTTAGCTTCTATAGCGTCGTCAGTGCTGTACAAACTCACTGAGGAAGTATGAAAAATAAATATAATTATTTTTGTAGCTAACCTCAACTGATGAAATCATAGTAAACATCTAATGTCACCGTATCAATAAATTCACAAAGTAAAGCTTCCCAAGTCATAAAGGTGTGGCAGGTAGCCTAGTGGTTAGAGTGTTGGACTAGTAACCAGCAGGTAGCCTAGTGGTTAGAGTGTTGGACAAGTAACCAGCAGGTAGCCTAGTGGTTAGAGTGTTGGACTAGTAACCAGCAGGTAGCCTAGTGGTTAGAGTGTTGGACTAGTAACCAGCAGGTAGCCTAGTGGTTAGAGTGTTGGACTAGTAACCAGCAGGTAGCCTAGTGGTTAGAGTGTTGGACTAGTAACCAGCAGGTAGCCTAGTGGTTAGAGTGTTGGACAAGTAACCAGCAGGTAGCCTAGTGGTTAGAGTGTTGGACTAGTAACCAGCAGGTAGCCTAGTGGTTAGAGTGTTGGACTAGTAACCAGCAGGTAGCCTAGTGGTTAGAGTGTTGGACTAGTAACCAGCAGGTAGCCTAGTGGTTAGAGTGTTGGACTAGTAACCAGCAGGTAAATTCACAAAGTAAAGCTTCCCCAAGTCATAAAGAAAGATACATCTGGCATCATAATGCCGACACTCTTTAGAAAGATAGAAATCAAATTGCTACAGTATAACTGGAGTAAGGATAATACATGGTCACCATTATGGATTACTGTTGTGCTTGGGGACGGAAGAGAACATGTTCAGAACAAAGTTACTAAATATTGTATACACCGTGTATGGAATTAGCTGTGTTTTTTGGCATAATTGGTACCGTCGTAAAGCAAGTGGGCGGAGTAATTTCCCCAAATGTCCCTGTTAAAAATAGGGTAAATGAGGCCTGTGGTCTAGTGTGGTCTAGGGTGGTTCTTAGTCATGAGACATCCTCAATAACTTCTGTGACTTTTCTTTTCCATTTAGCTGTGTACTACAGTATGACAAGGTCTCTGTCTGTCTCTACTGTGCCAAAGACTGGATAAACCTGTTCAGAAAACGTGTCATTGAAGGTGTAGATATGACTGCGTGCTACAACATCATAAAAGGAGAGCTGCCCCTCCTCAATGTCAAGGTAGACCCCGATCTTCTTGAGATGTTCTGGAATCTTGATATCGACAGCCGGAACCGTTAGAGCCTTCAGCCCACTGACCTGCATCCGAAGTGTCCCGTAACCTGTTGACGTGTTCAGTTCAACGAAGCCTCTTCTTGGTGCAGATTCCTTGGTTATCCCTATCCTCCAGTCTGTCTTCCCTTCCACCCCCACCTCCCAGTAATGCCTACCTTCGGTAAAGCCCTGCGTTCCCAGTGCACACCACCACCCATCATACTTGTGAGATGCGCGGTAGTGACCGTGTCCGTCTCTAGGATCATGTTTACTCTCTATTATTTTTCCCACTCTCACACGTTTCTGATTGTTGGACACGATGAAATCTGGATTGGCTGATTCAGGGTCCAAGAGAATGTCAACTGTAAGTTAAAAAAAAAAAATTGACAGGATTATTGATTTACATAATGTAACTTTTTCTTTGTGAATAAAACAAAAATATTAAAAACAATTCTGAATTAAGACTGCCATTGTCATGTTGTAAAATCATAATGGTTTAGTAGTTTAATTTACCTGATGCTTTGCTTATCCAGTCCCATACTGAAATAAAACAACGTTTGAAAACCTGATGAGTTTACAACCGAAAAGTAATTTGAAAAAAGTGAATTCAACTGAATTTATTTTTAACCCTACTGCTTACCTGGTTCAGGAATCACTGTGGTGAAGGCTGAGGACAACATGAAAGCATTTTGAAGAAATGTCAATTCATGCAGGCATTTGCTTAATCAAACAGAAAGTGTTTGAGAAATGATAAAATTGGTTTCGTGCAGATTTAAAAAGTGTTTGAGGACTGAAAAAAAACAGGTTTTGTGCAGGTCAAATGATATACTGAAAGTATTGTGTAGGCCTACAGTCAATGTAATACTCATGTTATCTTTAGCTCATGTTGAAAATGAGATGTACCTGAATGTTTGAACCTCTGCTTGGATTTGAGCCACAGCTCTGGGATGGAGCCCTGTACGACAAAGTGACCGATGATTAATGATGAATTATCCTACTAATCACTCAGAAATATATTCCAACATCATAAATTAAGAGAAGAAAACCCTATCCTACTAGGTTACTATCATGCCACACCTCTTGAGGCTGTTCCTGTAACACAGTCCAGATGAGGAAGTCCATGACAGGGAGCATGTTGGGTAGCTTCCCTCTCTTCCACTGTCCCTCCAGATCCTGCAGGACTAAACACACATCCTCTCCTGGACACACTGAGTCCTACAGAGACACAGAAATTATATGTGAGAATTTACTAACCTTAAAAAGTTGAAATGCTTTTTTTTTTGTCATAATAAGCTTAGGTTGTTTTAATTATTTGTTGTTAGTTGTGAGACCTGTTTTCGTGATTGTAGTCCTGCAGCCCATTCTGAGACGATGCGCTGAGCTTCTGCCAGTCTTCTCTCAGCCTCTTTTGGAGATGTTCTCTCCTCTACCTCATAGTCCTCCCAGCAGGTACGCAGGGCCTTTGGTGAGCTCCTGCTTTGCCCCACGGATATCTTTAAAAACAGACGTTTGTCACTCGTACACAATCATTACAGCAGCATTGCATGGATGCATTAATGTTGCTGTTTTTTTGGTGGTTGTTCTCAACAGTACCTTCGGTAAGATGCTCAACTCCTCCGCCCATTGTAGGATGAACTGTTGACACTCTGCCAGGCTGTAGCCATCCTCGTGGCTGGAGGTGAAATTATCTTGATACTATGGAGATAGAAAACACATATACAACTGAAAGGTTGTATAACACCTACATGTTCCCCTCGACCCTCGTCTCTCTCTTTATCTGTTTTGAATGGTAGGGTATGCAGCACATGCAATTTGCATGTGTCCTTTTACAATGTCAAACTCTTTATTCTATCGCCCTATTTTTTTTTTGGTATGTATTTATTCAAATGTTCCATGGCGATCAGATGTTGCAATGCAAATGTTTGTTATACCGTATCGGGCCGGTTCTATCCCTACTGCTCTTCTATTTCTGAACATGTAATGCTGTTGAGTAGCACACTGAGTCATCCTGTTCAGATGTTAGCCAGGCCTACCTTTGATATCCGATGTAGCTCTGTGGCCAGTTCTCTGATTATGTCTTTACACTTATCCAGAGATGGAGACTGGCTTGTTTCCAAGGTGGTAATCCGAGAGGGCCCCTACACAGAAAACAACTATTAGGAACTCTATAGTGTCTCAATTACTTGACACAAGATAGAATAACAATACAATACTCATGATTAATTCAACAAAGCAAACCATTCAATCAATAATTTTGTAAAAGTATTACATTTACCTTTAAATAATTAAACAAAATATGACATTTCTTCAGTTGTCTTGCGATTATCTGTAAACAAAAATAAATATGGTAGAAGTTCATCAACACTGGACCTATTCTAGAATTAGATGCAGAGAGGAGTTGAAGAGGAAGTTTAGTTGAAGAGGAAGTTGAGTTGAAGAGGAAGTTGTGAAACTCTGAAGTTGTTTACATCCAAAAAAGAACAAGAAAAAAAACTGGCACCCAGCCAACAGCGATTGAAAATAAAGGTCACACGCACACACGCACACGCACACGCACACACACACACACACACACACACACACACACACACACACACACACACACACACACACACACACACACACACACACACACACACACACACACACACACACACACACACACACACACACACACACACACACACACACACACCACACACACACGCACACACACTTTGTGAATTGACTTCTTTGTTGTTTTCCTTACCTGATAAAAGCTGAGATTAGGCTTCCCAAATGGTTCTGAACAACAATCATATGGATGCGTTACTTTTCCACAAGATTTGCCAAAACTTCCAAAGCTCTGGCTGTCCTTTAATGTTTCTGGAAATGACCATCACAACCAATGAGCATAAAGCCATTAACAGCAGATCTCATTTGCTTCCAAAAAAACTGCAGGGTAAAAATATACTTTCAACAGCAACAATAACAACATAAAAACATATATTATTTAATCATACTGCTTGGATCAGATTTAATAAAAAATATGCATTTTTGAATATTTGAATAAACACAGTGAAAGCTATAAAACAGCTACAACATGCCATATGTGCCTCTCTGTAGTCTTACTGCAGCAATTGACTCACCTGCCGTCCAATTTTTCATTGTTTCTGAAGCTTTTATACATAATTGAACTGTCTAGTACATAGTTAGTAGCCTAGCCTGCTCCCCACAGAGACTGAAGAGGAAATATTCAGTAAACAGATATCAACTGTAACTCGACACTCTTCACTCGACACTCCCCGCCCCCTAGGGCAAACATTATTTTCATTTCATTCTTTCAGTCGTAGGCCAGATAAATGTTGGAAAGTTTGGGTTTGATGAGAGTTGTACTTGGAAAGCACCAAAACAGGAGAATTGGAGAAGTACTTTATTTACCCTGTTGGCGTAACTGATAGGAAAAGTAAACCAGTATGGGGGAAAAATGCACGCTGTTCCAAACGACTGAATTCATGTTCAATACCATAGCTTGTTGTATAATCCGATAGGGTGTATACATCACTTAATGGTGAGGTGTCACAAGTTTGATTTTCAGTTTGTTAACCCCCCCCCCAGCCACTCCTAGCAGCAACAAAACACACAAACACTTTTGTTTCTTTCACTTTCACGGTAAGTAAAGATGTATAAAAACAAAACTAGAACTGTTCCTCCATATCTAGGACCAGTCTGTAGATTGAGGATCTAGGACCAGCCTGTAGATTGAGGATCTAGGACCAGCCTGTAGATTGAGGATCTAAGACCAGCCTGTAGATTGAGGATCGAGTTGAAAAGCAGCTATCCACATTTTTTAAGATTAGACACTCTTGAATGTCCACAATCGAATGCAAGAAGTTGTTACATTTAAACTACGATCTCAACTACTCTCTAAAGCACGTATCCAAAAGGACATGTATTATGTGTAAAATATGACAGAGTAGGGAATTGTTTTCTGAACTGAAAGGAATTACAAATGCAAATTCATATTCACATTGACGGACAGAAAAAGGCTCGTCAAAACAAGAACTGTACTTGCAGTTGGAATGACCCAAACAAACCAAACCGGTTTTCACACCAGAGGAGGCTCCTCAGAGGAAGGAAGGGGAGGACCATCACACTCAATGAATTTCATAAAAATTGAAATACTGAAAAAGTTGTCATTTTTAGATACAAGTGTACTAAAATAAGTATTCACATGTCACCTAATAACTGACTAGAACACACTGTTTTAACATGAAGGTCTGCAGTAGCCTCAACAGCACTCTGTAGGGTAGCACCATGGTGTAGCCAGAGGACAGCTACCTTCTGTTCTCCTCTGGATACATTGACTTCAATACAAAACCTAGGATGCTTTAGTTCTAGTTGCTATGTTGACGATGATGTTAGCTAATGTGGTGACAACGATGTGGGCTGTGTGTTGCGGTTATGGTATGAAGGTTTGGCATTGAGCATGTTTGGGATGCTCTGGATCGACATGTATGACATCGTTTTCCAGTTCCCGCCATTATCCAGCAACTTCGCACAGCCATCGAAGAGGAGAGGGACAACATTCCACAGGCCACAATCAACAGCCTGATCAACTCTATGTGAAGGAGATAAGTTGCGCTGCATGAGGCTACTAATTCACAGGAGAGCAGTTTGAATTTAAACTTTTAACGCAGATTTTAAAAAATAAATGTATTGTATGTATTAAAACTGCGTAAATGTTGCTCTCCACTTTCTGGAGGACAGAGTTTTGAAATCAGTGGAATTTGAGTATGATTGCTTCCGGATTACATCCTCATCCAACAGGAGACGCATCCATGAATGATGTAACGGTATACAGGTAAGAGTCTGGCTAGCTACATTATCAGATATTAAATGTTTCTAATTTTGACAAAAAGAGACATTTTCTTGGCTAGCTATAGCCTAATGTTAGCTAGCTAACATTGAACCTGTGTCACGTGTGCTCCCTCTCCGGCCTCTAGGTCACCAGGCTGCTCGTTATGGCGCACACCTGTCACCATCGTTACACGCACCTGCGCCTCATGAGACTCACCTGGACTCCATCACCTTCCTGATTACCTCCCCTATATCTGTCACTCCCTTTGGTTCTTTCCCCAGGCATTATTGTTTCTGTTCCTGTGTCAGTTCTGTGCGTTGTCCGTGTTTCTTAGTTGATATTATGTTGTGTTTATTGATTAAAACACTCAATCCCTGAACTTGCTTCCTGACTCCCAGCGCACATCGTTACAACCTGGTAGGTTAGCTACCTGCAGATTCATGCAGGGTAGTAACGTCATGAGTTGGGATTATGGTCCATTGTTTAGCTAGCTAGCTACATGGCTTAACAAAAGACTCCACTATGCAAGTAACCATTTCGGGTGCGTTCGTAAATTCAGTCTGGCACTCTACTCCGATTTCAAAGCACTCTCGTCTGAGTGTGCCAGAGAGCGCAGAATAATTGATGGATTTACAAACGCTCAATACCCGTTGAATATGGCTGGATGTCAGTGAACTTCAGTAAACTCATTGACCAGAGAGTCCACTGTGCGAAACGCTCTGAATTTACGAACGGACAATTTGACAGCACAGTTGCAGTCACCAACGCTCTGGATAACATAACAGCCTAACCAGCTCTTCTTGGGCCTATAATATTCAGTGAGATGTTCTCTCACTGAGATGTCTGGAAGTAGCTAGCAAGTTAGCTTGGGTGCCTGACAGCTGTTGTTAGTACAGAACGCTTGGATCAACCCTTAAAGAGATGGGTGTGGCTTAAGAGGGTGTGAACGATGCTGAATGGGTGTAGACAAAGAAGAGCTCGCCAGTAGGTACCAAAATATTCAAAGTCCATTTTCTCAAAAATGAGTTTACAAGTTAATCAACTTTCAAAGCAAAATTCCTTTCCCAACTGTAGTGTATGAAATACCATTTTGTAGCTTGGAGTCTCTACTTTTATCCAATGTAAAAAAAAATACCATTTCAAATTTTGCTACATACTGTAAGACCGATTTGAGCCAGTCGGTTACAAATGCTCAGATGTTGACACTGGCTTCTGTCTTTTGACTGAGAAGTGAAACTGAAAGCAAACAGAAATACATTGTTTACTTCAGGATCAGTTCCACAACAGTGCAGATTCCCTCTGATGGCAAGCAGCAGTATGATAAAGCTCTTGTTCAAATCAAATCAAATGTTATTTGTCACATGCGCCGAATAAAACAGGTAACCTTACAGTGAAATGCTGACTCACGAGCCCCTAACCGAACAATGCAGTTTAAAAAAAGGAAAAAAGAAAATAGGAATAAGAAATAAAAGTAACAAGTAATTAAAGAGCAGCAGTAAAATAACAATAGCGAGACTATATACAGGGGGGGTACCGGTACAGAGTCAATCTGAAGATCCAGTTTGACTCTTTTTCCAGACAAAGTTCGACTTATTTTTTACTACAGTAACTAATATAACACTCAATGTCGATAGAAAGTATTATGAGTAGATGCAATGAAAAACACATATCACGGTTAAATGTAATTTTTATTCAATGCGAGCTGAAAATAAAAGATTTTCAGTTGCTAGAAAGACCTGTACAATAAAGTGGGTGGTGGTGAGCTCTATGTAAGCCTTTAAACCTACTGTATGTGCATATTTACTATATATACATAACCTTCTAGAAGGTTCTCTCATCTCCACAGAGGAACTCTGGAACTCTGTCAGAGTGACCATAACTCTAGGAAGATGAAACTACAGAATAACTAGCTCTCTGTCTGTCTCAATGGTGTGAAACAGATTGATCAAATCATAGGTATGAAACTACAGAATAACTAGCTCTCTGTCTGTCTCAATGGTGTGAAACAGATTGATCAAATCATAGGTATGAAACTACAGAATAACTAGCTCTCTGTCTGTCTCAATGGTGTGAAACAGATTGATCAAATCATAGGTATGAAACTACAGAATAACTAGCTCTCTGTCTGTCTCAATGGTGTGAAACAGATTGATCAAATCATAGGTATGAAACTACAGAATAACTAGCTCTCTGTCTGTCTCAATGGTGTGAAAAAGGGGGTAAATCTTTTTCAGATTGATCAAAGTCGACATCAAAAGTGTAAATATGCCGCCTTTTCGCTGCATCATAGAAGGAGACCTGTCCCTCCTCTATATCCAGATAGACCCCTACCTTTGAGGGTACAACCTGGTTCAGTATAGTGACTGGTGCAGTTGCACCCGTCATGAGTTGTCCAAGCTGCAGACGCAGAGTCCAGTAACCTCTCTTTGGACTCAGGTCAAAAAAGCCTTGTCGTGGTGCTGACTCTCTAACCTATCCTCCACTCTGCCTTGCCCCTGACCCCCACCTCCTAGTAATGCCTTCCTGAGTTAAAACCTTTTGTCCCCAGTACACACCACCAACCATTGTACATTTTGTGAGTCATTTCATGGCAATCCCAGGGGTTGTAGACACTCTCAATGATGGTGTTAATTTTCACTCTTTTCCTGTCAGGGGACAGTAGGAGACTTGGGTTGGCTGTTTTTTCATCCCGTGTGATCTTAGCTGTAAGGAGATAAATCAAATGAAGTTAGAAATTAGAAAGATAGTAGCAGGAGAAACCTTACTGTTTGTGACAAGATTTTTATGAAGGTAAATAAAAATAAAAACGTCCTAGTTATATCATTCTAGATACACAGCCAACCAATTACGTTTCTGTTCATACTAGAACACTGAAACTAGTTTCTGCATGTTATTAACTCGTTTGAATAAATATTTGCGTTGGCAATGAACCATACCAACCTGATGCTTTCGAAATCCATTTCCAAACTAATGAAACAGACAAGACATTTAGAATCATGTTAGCAATGAACAACTACAAAAAGTATGTTTATTTAAAAAAAACAGACGTTAACTGTGGAATGTGACGTACCCGAGTCAGGAATTGTGATTCAGAGTCACTAAGGGAAAAATATTAAGAGAAAAACAAAACATATTAGATAAATGAACTGATTAATACAATGTATATGTTGACTTCTATAATAACACACAATGGTAGCAGACACTAACCTCTGCTTCTGAACCACTGCTTTGCAATGGAGCCCTGTAAAACAACAGCCATGTTATTCTATAGTTCAACAATGGAGCCCTGTAAAACAACAGCCTGGTTAATCTACAGTTCAACAATGGAGCCCTGTAAAACAACAGCCTGGTTATTCTACAGTTCAACAATGGAGCCCTGTAAAACAACAGCCTGGTTAATCTACAGTTCAACAATGGAGCCCTGTAAAACAACAGCCTGGTTAATCTACAGTTCAACAATGGAGCCCTGTAAAACAACAGCCTGGTTAATCTACAGTTCAACAATGGAGCCCTGTAAAACAACAGCCTGGTTAATCTACAGTTCAACAATGGAGCCCTGTAAAACAACAGCCTGGTTAATCTACAGTTCAACAATGGAGCCCTGTAAAATCAACAGCCTGGTTAATCTACAGTTCAACAATGGAGCCCTGTAAAACAACAGCCTGGTTAATCTACATGTTCAACAATGGAGCCCTGTAAAACAACAGCCATGGTTAATCTACAGTTCAACAATGGAGCTCTGTAAAACAACAGCCATGGTTAATCTACAGTTCAACAATGGAGCCCTGTAAAACAACAGCCTGGTTAATCTACAGTTCAACAATGGAGCCCTGTAAAACAACAGCCATGGTTATTCTACAGTTCAACAATGGAGCCCTGTAAAACAACAGCCATGGTTAATCTACAGTTCAACAATGGAGCCCTGTAAAACAACAGCCTGGTTAATCTACAGTTCAACAATGGAGCCCTGTAAAACAACAGCCTGGTTAATATACAGCTCAACAATGGAGCCCTGTAAAATCAACAGCCTGGTTATTCTACAGTTCAACAATGGAGCCCTGTAAAATCAACAGCCATGTTATTCTACAGTTCAACAATGGAGCCTTGTAAAATCAACAGCCATGTTAACCTACAGTTCAACAATGGAGCCCTGTAAAATCAACAGCCATGTTAACCTACAGTTCAACAGCTGGTATCTAGTAAACAACAGGTCAGGTGGTTTATTACAATAACTCTCTGTTTGCATTTCCCAACAGTAAATCATGTGTTACTTCCTCAAGAGCAACTGACTGTCAACACTGTTTGCACATGATGTGTGCTGTGTACAGTTTGACTGTTGTGTTAAAACTGGTTCCAGGTTCAGCTGGGCGTTTTCCCCGGATACAGATTCATCTAAATCCTGGATCTCCATGGAATATTATTTTTAGTCTAGGATGTATTTACCTGTCCAGTCTGTGGTAACTGCACCATGGTGTATTTACCTGTCCAGTCTGTAGTGACTGCCCCATGGTGTATTTACCTGTCCAGTCTGTGGTGACTGCTCCGTGGTGTATTTACCTGTCCAGTCTGTGGTGACTGCCCCCATTGTGTATTTGCCTGTCCAGTCTGTGGTGACTTCCCCGTGGTGTATGTACCTGTCCAGTCTGTGGTGACTGCCCCATGGTGTATTTACCTGTCCAGTCTGTGGTGACTGCACCATGGTGTATTTACCTGTCCAGCCTGTGGTGACTGCCCACGTGGTGTATTTACCTGTCCAGTCTGTGGTGACTGCCCCGTGGTGTATTTACCTGTCCAGTCTGTGGTGACTGCCCCATGGTGTATTTACCTGTCCAGTCTGTGGTGACTGCACCATGGTGTATTTACCTGTCCAGTCTGTGGTGACTGCCCCATGGTGTATTTACCTGTCCAGTCTGTGGTGACTGCACCATGGTGTATTTACCTGTCCAGTCTGTGGTGAGTGGTTCAGTTCCTCAGCCCACTGCAGTATGAAGTATTGACGCTCCTCTTGACAAGATCCTTCCTCAGTCACTCTGGTCAGAAGGGAGATGTTTCTGATCTGTGAGGACTGGTACAGGACAACTGATTATGACTCATGGCCATGTAAGATAAGGTCACATACGTTATTTTCACTACACAGAGGTACGTACCTGAACTACCCTGCTTAATTCAGCAGCACGTTGATTAATTTAAACTCATCAAAGGTGAAAACATCTTTCTCTTTGTCAGTTCCCTCGGGAAAGAGGGACAGTGATTGTGTGTGCTGAAAGGGATTATGTGGCAGTCTACTCCCCATCATTGTGATACTGCTGTGGAAGGTCTACTTTGTCTAAGCAGTAGACAAACCATGTATTTAATTCACCTTACCTCTCTGTGTGCCAACAACTCAAGCACTTTACGCCTGAGGCTTTCCTTCACCTTTGCAAACTGTTGAATAGAACCAACCAATTACAACGCCTACTGCTGTTTTGACTGTGAAAGCAAATTCATAAGAATTTCAAAAAACATTTTGTACTGTAGATTACTGGCATTGAAAAGACTGGTTTGACCACAATCTATTCCTGTCTCTGCCTGTCACATTCGTTATGGTTGCTGATCTGTATCTTGCACATAGCCCGATTCACTTGAGTTTGAGTTTGAGTTTATTTTTATTTTTACAGGGACAGTGCACATTAATCAACGTTTCAGTAAAAGTGCCGGTTTTAGCCAGCCGGCTAATTTTCAACCGCAGTCCCTGGGCAGGTTATTAAAAACAATTACAATATAGACAATAGCAACATAGAACAAGCAAGACATAGCATACATAGGACAAACAAGACGTAGCATACAGACAGAGCAACATAGAACAAAAAGCAGCAAGACAAAATTCATAAAAGCAACAAAGTGTTTCCACACCTCACAAGTTACTTCTTAGATTGCTTCAGAAAATAGTGTTTGAACTGTGGAAGGATGTCCAGATACTTGACAGGAATAATCTAAAGTATTGACTAATAGAACAAAAAGAACTTTCTGCATAGTGGCGCTCCTTCACAATATATTAATGGTCATTTAAAGCCACGTTGTTACGGCCCAAGTTTCAATGACCTTTTTAGTGGGGTTCCTGTTTCTGTCAGATGAGACCGTCATGACCCGAAACGTTGGTTTTAAGTGACCCGTGTCAAGAAAGGTGCATCGCATATCTGTCCGTTGAATCAAACCTTGAAATTGAAACCTCCCCATACCTGTTTCTGACAAGAGTTGTTTACCAGACCCACACACCACATAATGACAGGGTGAGGGCATGTCTGAGCATCTAAAGCACAGAAAATCTTATCTATGACTAATTTTAATCCCTCTTCAGCTGAGAAGGAATGCTCATTCTACTGAGATGCACAGTGCATGCATAGGCAGTTACAACTAAAATGCAACCCACTATGAGGGGAATTTCTACCACAAAATGTGACTACGATATTCAGGTCCAAGACGACGACCGGCAAGTTCGGCATGGTGGCAGCCCTTTAACTTTATGTGTTTGTTTTAAATGTCACTGGAAATAATTGCATCTGCAATCTAGATGAAAGAATAGCAAATTCTCAGCAACTTCTCAGTCACACAAACACTTTTGATTGCATTCAGTACTTCTTATTTGAAAGGAATGCTATATACACTAAACTTTCATAGCACCTTGGCACAAACCAAAACGACCATCGAAGGCCAGTCTGATATCGCAAATTAATGGTGGAGATCTTATAATAACTATATGCCTTCTCTTATTAGGGGATATCCATCAATGCCCCGGACCTCACTTTAACACCAACCCCATCAAACGGTCTGGACCTCAGTTTATCACCAACCCCATCAATGCCCTGGACCTCAGTTTAACACCAACCCCATCAAACGGCCTGGACCTCAGTTTATCACCAACCCCATCAATGCCCTGGACCTCAGTTTATCACCAACCCCATCAATGCCCTGGACCTCAGTTTATCACCAACCCCATCAATGCCCTGGACCTCAGTTTATCACCAACCCCATCAATGCCCTGGACCTCAGTTTATCACCAACCCCATCAAACGCCCTGGACCTCAGTTTATCACCAACCCCATCAAACGGCCTGGACCTCAGTTTACCACCAACCCCATCAAACGGCCTGGACCTCAGTTTATCACCAACCCCATCAATGGCCTGGACCTCAGTTTAACACCAACCCCATCAAACGGCCTGGACCTCAGTTTATCACCAACCCCATCAAACGGCCTGGACCTCAGTTTAACACCAACCCCATCAAACGCCCTGGACCTCAGTTTATCACCAACCCCATCAAACGGCCTGGACCTCAGTTTATCACCAACCCCATCAAACGGCCTGGACCTCACTTTAACACCAACCCCATCAAACGGCCTGGACCTCAGTTTATCACCAACCCCATCAAACGGCCTGGACCTCAGTTTAACACCAACCCCATCAAACGGCCTGGACCTCAGTTTATCACCAACCCCATCAAACGGCCTGGACCTCAGTTTAACACCAACCCCATCAAACGGCCTGGACCTCACTTTATCACCAACCCCATCAAACGTCCTGGACCTCAGTTTATCACCAACCCCATCAAACGGCCTGGACCTCAGTTTAACACCAACCCCATCAAACGGCCTGGACCTCAGTTTAACACCAACCCCATCAAACGCCCTGGACCTCACTTTAACACCAACCCCATCAATGCCCTGGACCTCAGTTTAACACCAACCCCATCAAACGGCCTGGACCTCACTTTAACACCAACCCCATCAATGGCCTGGACCTCACTTTAACACCAACCCCATCAATGCCCTGGACCTCAGTTTATCACCAACCCCATCAAACGGCCTGGACCTCAGTTTATCACCAACCCCATCAAACGGCCTGGACCTCAGTTTAACACCAACCCCATCAATGCCCTGGACCTCAGTTTAACACCAACCCCATCAAACGGCCTGGACCTCAGTTTATCACCAACCCCATCAATGCCCTGGACCTCACTTTATCACCAACCCCATCAAACGGCCTGTGCACCCATGTTCCTCTTGCGAACGTTGGATAAAGAGTAACAGAAAAGCTTTGGTGTGTTAGGAAATGCGAGCAGAAGATTCATCTAAAAGCGATCCTAGCTTTGGACATGGGGTCAATGAAGCTTACCGCTGCTGTCTGTGTGCTGTACCCGCGGGGGGTGTCAGCATTGAAGGTGGAGTTGGTCCAGAGGACTTAACGAGGGTGGAGAGTGCACCAGAGGAGGGGGGGTCCACAGCGGAGCTGAGGCCACCAGAGGCGAGTGACGGGGTACACGGTGGTGAGGTCAAATTAGTAGCACCTGGGGAGGGGTGTTCCATGGCAACAGAGAGGCCACCTGAGGCAGTGCAGTGGCAAGATGGTAGCGCAGTGAGAGGCGAGTTACAAGTGGATTGGGAATTCAATGAGGCCTTTGGGAAGAAGGGCCTACATTTTGTGCACTTCAACGGCCGAAGCCTACTACTGAAGATCGATGAGATACGCCTGTTGGTTTGCAAATCAGAGATGGGTGTCTTATGTTTTACTGAGACATGGTTGGATTCATCTGTTTGTGACTCAGAAATTGAGATAAGTAATTACTCTGTTATCAGGAAGGATCAGAATCGGAACGGTGGGGGGGATATGTGCGTTTGTAAGATCAGACATTACTTTTAACATCAGATCAGATTTAAACGCTGATCTGGAGATTGTCTGGCTGGATATCTGCCTTCCCAAAACCAAGCCGATTGTGTTGGGGGGTTGTTATAGGCCGCCCAAGCAGAATGCATTCTATGCAGGTCTTGAAATTGTGTTGTCAAACTGTAATGATTCCCTGTTGAAGGAAATACTTATGTTAGGGGATTTCAATACTGATGTCTGCTAAAAGAATAGCCCGACCCACAATGTCTTTATGCACTGTTGTAGATACTTGCTCTGACCTAAATGATAAAAGATCCCACCAGGATATGTGAAACAGTGCAAAGTACAAATGACTTAATATTGGTGTCTGATAAATCTAAAATATCGCAGAGTGGAGTAATAGTCTATGGAATCAGTGATCATTTTATTACATTTTGCACATGGAGGATTTTTAAAGATATATTTAAGTGTCACAAAACCGTTAGAATCAGAGGATTCAAAAAATACTGTGTTGAAAAGTTTAGGGAGGAAGTGGGTCAAATTGACTGGTCACCTGTGCTAGATAATGTAGGGGTAGACAGTGCCTGGGAAGCTTTTAAATGTAGATTCCTTGATGTGGTGAATGTGATGGCTCCCATTAGACGGGTCAGGGTAAAGCAGAGATCTAGCCCTTGGTTTAATCAGGAGATTCTAGAATCTATCCAAGCAAGGAATAAGGCCTTTAAGAAATTTAAGAACTCTCAAGAGCAGCGTGATTTTGTCCTATATAAACATCACAGAAATGAAGCACAGAGCAGGATGGATGAGGCTAAGAGGGGTTACTTTGCTGAGAAAATAAATGAGAACAAAAATGACCCTAAAAAGCTTTGGAAATCATTTAAGGAACTAGGTTGTAGTAGTACTACCAAAAACAAACTAAACAGTATCGGACTGAACATCAGGGGGGAGATGGTATATGAAAAAGCAGAGATTGCCAATGATTTCAAGTCTTTTTTTACTTCTGTTGCCAGCAAGCTGGTTAGCCAGCTGCCCACCAGTTCTGGTTTGTATGGAAGCAACCAAGTCAAGAAGTATTATGTAGAGTTAGGGGTTCAGCCAAACTCTTTTTCTTTTGCAAAGGTAGCAACAATGCCAGGACAACATTTTTGGCTAGAAATCCAAGCTGCTTGATAAGGACTCCTGATTCCATGCCATTTTGACTGTGCTAGTACTTCCTGGTTTGGGGGCTTATCTAAACGTATGAAGGGGAAGCTCCAGATAGCCCAGAATAAGCTGATCAGGGTAGTATTGAAGGCAGGAGCTGCTTTCAGGAACTAAACTGGCTGCCTGTTGAGGGTAGGGTTTCCCAGATTAGACCAGGTCTGGTTTACAGGAGTATTTATGGTCCTGCGCCCAGATATCTAAGTGATTACTGTCCTTGTGTTTGGGATGCACACAATCACAGCACCAGATCAGGTGTTGCTGATGTGTACTTATACAGGTTCAGGAGTATTGCTGGGAAAGGTACTTTCTTGTATACTGGAGCCTCAGAATGGAATAGGTTGCCTCTGCCCATAAAAACAACATCCTCTCTGGACAGCTTTAAAAATAAAGTACAAATATGTTTGATGTCTTCTGTGCCCATTTAAATAACCTCTATGATGTAACTGGAATGATGAGATAGATGTTCTTCTTCTCTGTTTCTGTTTTATTATTTCACTGCTGTACTGTGTTTAACTGTGTTGGATCTTGCCTAGACATCTTGTCTCAAAAAGGACCTCAATGGAAATAAGTCCCAGACTTTATTATTTTTTATCCTCTGACGTTACTCACGTGCATGTAAAGGCTTTTTCAAGTTTTATGTGTGCTTGTTTTTTTTAAATGGTCGAATTAATAAACTTATCTGAACTAAATGATGTAAACTCATTCTTGGTTTGATGAAAGGTTGTGATGAACAGGTTCTGGTATTGTTCTCTCTTTTTGTTCTCATCTGGAAAAGATGCACTTTGCACTCTTTGTAGGTCTACTTCTAGCAGCTATTTTATGAAGCAATAGCACTTCAGATAACAACTGTTATTGCTGCTGTAAATGTGAGAAAACATTTCAAACTACCAGCCGTCTGTGATGCCATCTTTGTCCTATAATAATGTCCTAAAACGCAGTGAGAGTATAGAATGCAGAATCCTTCCTGTTGTTCATCACCATCCAGAGAATGAAGAACTTGTTTTGTTCATGGTATGTATAGTCTCAGAGACTCCACCCTCTGGCACTACCTCCAACCAGTAGTCCATTTCACAATGTTGTTTGTTTAAAGTCTCAGAGACTCCACCCTCTCTCAGAGACTCCACCCTCTAGCACTACCTCCAACCAGTCGTCCATTTCACAATGTTGTTTGTTTAAAGTCTCAGAGACTCCACCCTCTGCTGCCCTTCCACCAGTCGTCCATTTCACACATTGTTTTTTAAACAAATGATACAGAAAGTGAAATGGAACACAGTAATACAGCCTTATTCCAATTACTAAGTGTCACTACAATATACAGCCATCTAATAAATATTACAATACTGTACAATTGAAACATGGTTATCTCAATGAAAGTTGTTCATGACAACCCAAATATAAATGAGAAATCATGCCACCTAGACTCAGAAACGCAGAAATGTCAGACTAGGGAACTCGTTGTAGAAAGATGAGCTCTGAGTTTCCCGCTTGGAAAGTATCAGAATTAACCAATAGGAAGCTCTATGCAACAAAAAAACAACATACGCACATTTTTCCTTGGAGGTTGTGCGTTGTCTTGGAAGCACCAAATTGTTGTGAAACCAATACGAAGAAAATCAGGATGATACTATTATCTGTTGGTAGACAAAATGGGAATTTGTATTTAGTCATTAAAGAATGGCAAATAGTTCAAATGAAACATGTTTTATATATATACACAGTTGAAGTCAGAGGTTTACATACACTTAGGTTGGAGTCATTAAAACTCTATTTTAAACCACTCCACAGATTTCTTGTTAACAAACTATAGTTTTGGCAAGTTGGTTAGGACATCTACTTTGTGCATGACACAAGACATTTTTCCAAAAATTGTTTACAGACATATTATTTCCCTTATAATTCACTGTATCACAATTCCAGTGGGTCAGAAGTTTACATACAGTAAGTTGACTGTGCCTTTAAACAGCCTGGAAAATTCCAAACAATGATGTCATGGCTTTAGAAGCTTCTGATAGGCTAATTGACATCATTTGAGTCAATTGGAGGTGTACCTGTGGATGTATTTCAAGGCCTACCTTCAAACTCAGTGCCTCTTTGCTTGACATCATGGGGAAATCATAAGAAATCAGCCGAGACCTCAGAAAACAATTGTAGACCTCCACAAGTCTGGTTCATTCTTGGGAGCAATTTCCAAATGCCTGAAGGTACCAAGTTCATCTGTACAAACAATAGTATAAACACCATGGGACCACGCAGCCGTCATACCACTCAGGAAGGAGACGCGTTCTGTCTCCTAGAGATGAACGTACTTTGGTGCAAATCAATCCCAGAACAACAACAAAGGACCTTGTGAAGATGCTGGAGGAAACCAGTACAAAAGTGTCTATATCCACAGTAAAACGAGTCCTAGATCGACATAACCTGAAAGGCCGCTCAGCAAGGAGAAAGCCACTGCTCCAAAACCGCCATATAAAAGCCCGACTACGGTTTACAACTGCACATGGGGACAAAGATCGTACTTTTTTGAGAAATGTCCTCTGGTCTGATGAAACAAAAATACAACTGTTTGGCCATAATGACCATCGTTATGTTTGGAGGAACAAGGGGGAGGCTTGCAAGCCGAAGAACACCATCCCAACCGTGAAGCACGGGGGTGGCAGCATCATGTTGTGGGGGTGCTTTGCTGCAGGAGGGACTGGTGCACTTCACAAAATAGATGGCATCATGGGGAAAAGAAAATTATGTGGATATATTGAAGCAACATCTCAAGACATCAGTCAGACTCTGATAACGTATCCCAAGTGAGCCACTTTGATAATAAAATATTGGATGTAATAAATGTATCCCTAGTCACTTTAAACAATGCCACTTTTAAAAACTCTTTACATACCCTACATTACTAATCTTAAATGTATATACTGTACTCTATATCATCTACTGCATCTTGCCTATGCCGTTCTGTACCATCACTCATTCATATATTTATATGTACATATTCGTATTCATTCCTTTACACTTGTGTGTATAAGGTAGTTGTTGTGAAATTGTTAGATTACTTGTTAGATATTACTGCACAGTTGGAACTATAAGCACAAGCATTTCGCTACACTCGCATTAACATCTGCTAACCATGTGTATGTGACAAATAAAATTTGATTTGATTTGACATAGACAGACTTACCTGAATTACACAGCACACAGTGACAGGGTGAGCACATCAAATCTTGGGTATAATGGTCAGCCTCTATAGAGAGAACCTGTCCTCATGTAAACTATGCAATTAGCGACACCTGGTGGTGAAACAAAACAATGTGTATTTGTATTTTTTTTTCTTCTTTTTTTTCTTTTTCTAATGCATACATTCAACCACTAGATGGCACTGTGAGGTAAATATTGATAAGGTATCTCCAGCCAAATGGCATGGTTGGGTTCAATTCAGTTTTCAGATCAGCAATGAGGATGTGGATCGACATGACATTTTTAATTAAAGAATCCTCGTAGAAAAACAACAGTGTTTTCTACTTACTTCTTGACTTGACCCCAACCAGCTACCCCCAGCCCCCAGTCTCTCCCTCAAACCTCCACACAGCCTTACTGTAACTCAACTTAGTACATGTCCTAAAGTTGTGTTTTGTGACAAACCACACAGCACATGGCCAGATTGCATAACATCATCCAGTAGCAGTACCATTACACCCTCCCTCAGCTTCAGGAAGTAGTGTAGGATGTCAATACCATTACACCCTCCCCCCAGCTCCAGGAAGTAGTGTAGGATGTCATACCAACAGTCGTGCTTTTCATTCAAACATCAAAGATCCATCACCATATTTTACAGTAGGGATGAGGTATTTTCTGCTTATGCATTGTTTCTTTCAGTGGACAAACCCACCCCTGGTGGGCGTGGCCAAAGAGCTCTATTTTTCCTGTCATATGATCAAAGCACCAGTTCCAATCCAAGTGCCAATGCCATTTAGCAAACTCCAGGAAGTGATATGGTGAGATGACATGAAAATAGGTCTTTGGCCACGCACACCAATCCTGTATTGTCTCTCATTCAAACATGACATTGCCTGTGTCTCAGTCAAGCTTATTTCTCTTCATATGACAAGGATTAAAAGGATTTGACAGTAGATTGTCGACTTGATGACAACTGATGATGACTGCTAGCTAAGACTTTGAAAGTAAGATGTTGACATGATCAGTCCAATCAAAGCTACTGTAGATAGAACGTGATTTGATGTCATTCTATCTGTGGCCAATGACCTTGAGCATTCTTGGCATGGGCACTTTTAATAGAACTCTATGGCAGAACCCAAGGGGCAAAAATGTTCGAGCTCTAACCTTAGAATTGGGGATGACGTACTGTCCCATGAGTGACAGAAATCTGAGCCAATCAAAACGCTCTGTTTTATCTGCTGACTAGCCCCACCACCACAGAAAGCACTGAGCTAGGCTGAAACACCTGCATTTTGGAGCTGTCTTCCTCAAGAAAACAAAAAAGAGACCATGTTTGAATGCGGCTTTATTAACTCAATGATATATATTTTTTTTTTTATTACATTGTTTGCAAACTGATATGTGACACATATTAATGCCAAAATAACAAGCAAAACAGGCAAGCCCCCCCACACTTTTTCTTACCTAAAAGTGTGGTGCTCAAAACAGATGCCCTGAATGACGGGTCGCCACTGATAATAAGTGATATCTGTATCGCCGAAGACTACACCACTGCTGTCATCCTCTACCTCCAAGTGTTTATACAAGTTGGATAATCTTTGGATGCCGACAGCAGTCGCACCATTGGAAGACATAGCTTGGACTGCAGCCTACAAAAGCCTATTCCTGCTCTTTTCCCCGCGACCCATCAAACACATTTGGTGTACCATCATGGTCTCTGATTGGTGGTCAGGCTCACTCAGGTGGAACAAACTTAAACCTTTTTTCAATGCTGATTTGAATGTCATTGAGAAAAGTGCCAAAGATTTTATTTCTCTTGCAAACATCCTTTCTGATTTAAAAAGTAATCCTTGATGTAATCATCTAGTTTTTCAAAAGTATCTGTAATCTGATTACAATATTTTTTGCTGGTAACGTAACAGATTACAGTTACCGTTTTTTTGTAATCCCTTATATGTAATCCGTTACTCCTCAACCCTGCAGGGTTACGAGTCAGAAGGTCGAAGGTTCGCTGACCACCACAGACGAGCTTACTCTCCCTGTTTCATACACTGCAACCAGAGATAGCTGCACACAATGATTATCTCGGGAGAAATTGATGCCATTTTATAATTAGAATTATATCAATATATATCAATATATCAATATTATTATTATGTGTTTACACAAGCAGCCCAATTGTGATCTTTTGCCCAGTTATTGGCAAAAGAGCTGATCTGATTGGTCAAAAGACCAATTAGTGGAAAAATAATCATCATTGTGCTGGAGGTGAAAACGCAGGACCTGCACTTCCATAGAATCCTCATCCTAACATGCGTTTTGCAGTGAAGGGTATAGGCTATTACGTTTTACAATAGTATATTATTAGCCGCTACTGTGAAGTGATCTTGTGAAGGCATTTGACCATGGATTCATCAATGTGCCTCGTCGAAAACGTTGAGAGAGCTTTGTGCTCCCAGAGACAATCAATGGGACTGAAACAGCAAGTCGTAGTGATGGAAGGTGATCAGGCTACCTCATAAACACGGGCCTACCTCATAAACACGGGCCTACCTCATAAACACGGGCCTACCTCATAAACACGGGCCTACCTCATAAACATTCTTACATCATAAACACGGGCCTACCTCATAAACATTCTTACCTCATAAACACGGGCCGACCTCATAAACACAGTCTTACATTATAAACAGAGTCTTACATTATAAACACAGTCTTACATTATAAACACAGTCTTACATTATAAACACAGTCTTACATTATAAACACAGGCCTACCTCATAAACACGGGCCTACCTCATAAACACAGGCCTACCTCATAAACACAGGCCTACCTCATAAACACAGGCCTACCTCATAAACAGTCTTACATCATAAACACAGTCTTACATTATAAACACAGTCTTACATTATAAACACAGGCCTACCTCATAAACACGGGCCTACCTCATAAACACAGGCCTACCTCATAAACACAGGCCTACCTCATAAACACAGGCCTACCTCATAAACACGGGCCTACCTCATAAACACAGGCCTACCTCATAAACACGGGCCTACCTCATAAACACAGGCCTACCTCATAAACACATTCTTACCTCATAAACAGTCTTACCTCATAAACAAGCTGGCTGGGGAGAGAAAAGGTGAGCCTGACTGATGCTGAGAGACAACTATATCTGATTGGTTTTTGACATCATCTGTGCCTATATAAACGTCCTCATGAATTGTCTTGAATTTAATTCTTCAAATGGTCTGTTTGAACAACAATATAAAGGCAACATGATGGTCCCATGTTTCATGAATTAAAATATCAAACCATGGAAACCAAGATACTAAAATATACTCCGTTCAATACATACCTGAAAGAATAACAGAATGTGCAGAGTCCAAAGTGCTAAACAAAAAAATAACATACATTTTAGCTTCTATAGCGTCGTCAGTGCTGTACAAACTCACTGAGGAAGTATGAAAAATAAATATAATTATTTTTGTAGCTAACCTCAACTGATGAAATCATAGTAAACATCTAATGTCACCGTATCAATAAATTCACAAAGTAAAGCTTCCCAAGTCATAAAGGGGCGGCAGGTAGCCTAGTGGTTAGAGTGTTGGACTAGTAACCAGCAGGTAGCCTAGTGGTTAGAGTGTTGGACTAGTAACCAGCAGGTAGCCTAGTGGTTAGAGTGTTGGACAAGTAACCAGCAGGTAGCCTAGTGGTTAGAGTGTTGGACTAGTAACCAGCAGGTAGCCTAGTGGTTAGAGTGTTGGACTAGTAACCAGCAGGTAGCCTAGTGGTTAGAGTGTTGGACTAGTAACCAGCAGGTAGCCTAGTGGTTAGAGTGTTGGACTAGTAACCAGCAGGTAGCCTAGTGGTTAGAGTGTTGGACTAGTAACCAGCAGGTAGCCTAGTGGTTAGAGTGTTGGACTAGTAACCAGCAGGTAGCCTAGTGGTTAGAGTGTTGGACAAGTAACCAGCAGGTAGCCTAGTGGTTAGAGTGTTGGACTAGTAACCAGCAGGTAGCCTAGTGGTTAGAGTGTTGGACTAGTAACCAGCAGGTAGCCTAGTGGTTAGAGTGTTGGACTAGTAACCAGCAGGTAGCCTAGTGGTTAGAGTGTTGGACTAGTAACCAGCAGGTAGCCTAGTGGTTAGAGTGTTGGACAAGTAACCAGCAGGTAGCCTAGTGGTTAGAGTGTTGGACTAGTAACCAGCAGGTAGCCTAGTGGTTAGAGTGTTGGACTAGTAACCAGCAGGTAGCCTAGTGGTTAGAGTGTTGGACTAGTAACCAGCAGGTAGCCTAGTGGTTAGAGTGTTGGACTAGTAACCAGCAGGTAAATTCACAAAGTAAAGCTTCCCCAAGTCATAAAGAAAGATACATCTGGCATCATAATGCCGACACTCTTTAGAAAGATAGAAATCAAATTGCTACAGTATAACTGGAGTAAGGATAATACATGGTCACCATTATGGATTACTGTTGTGCTTGGGGACGGAAGAGAACATGTTCAGAACAAAGTTACTAAATATTGTATACACCGTGTATGGAATTAGCTGTGTTTTTTGGCATAATTGGTACCGTCGTAAAGCAAGTGGGCGGAGTAATTTCCCCAAATGTCCCTGTTAAAAATAGGGTAAATGAGGCCTGTGGTCTAGTGTGGTCTAGGGTGGTTCTTAGTCATGAGACATCCTCAATAACTTCTGTGACTTTTCTTTTCCATTTAGCTGTGTACTACAGTATGACAAGGTCTCTGTCTGTCTCTACTGTGCCAAAGACTGGATAAACCTGTTCAGAAAACGTGTCATTGAAGGTGTAGATATGACTGCGTGCTACAACATCATAAAAGGAGAGCTGCCCCTCCTCAATGTCAAGGTAGACCCCGATCTTCTTGAGATGTTCTGGAATCTTGATATCGACAGCCGGAACCGTTAGAGCCTTCAGCCCACTGACCTGCATCCGAAGTGTCCCGTAACCTGTTGACGTGTTCAGTTCAACGAAGCCTCTTCTTGGTGCAGATTCCTTGGTTATCCCTATCCTCCAGTCTGTCTTCCCTTCCACCCCCACCTCCCAGTAATGCCTACCTTCGGTAAAGCCCTGCGTTCCCAGTGCACACCACCACCCATCATACTTGTGAGATGCGCGGTAGTGACCGTGTCCGTCTCTAGGATCATGTTTACTCTCTATTATTTTTCCCACTCTCACACGTTTCTGATTGTTGGACACGATGAAATCTGGATTGGCTGATTCAGGGTCCAAGAGAATGTCAACTGTAAGTTAAAAAAAAAAAATTGACAGGATTATTGATTTACATAATGTAACTTTTTCTTTGTGAATAAAACAAAAATATTAAAAACAATTCTGAATTAAGACTGCCATTGTCATGTTGTAAAATCATAATGGTTTAGTAGTTTAATTTACCTGATGCTTTGCTTATCCAGTCCCATACTGAAATAAAACAACGTTTGAAAACCTGATGAGTTTACAACCGAAAAGTAATTTGAAAAAAGTGAATTCAACTGAATTTATTTTTAACCCTACAGCTTACCTGGTTCAGGAATCACTGTGGTGAAGGCTGAGGACAACATGAAAGCATTTTGAAGAAATGTCAATTCATGCAGGCATTTGCTTAATCAAACAGAAAGTGTTTGAGAAATGATAAAATTGGTTTCGTGCAGATTTAAAAAGTGTTTGAGGACTGAAAAAAAACAGGTTTTGTGCAGGTCAAATGATATACTGAAAGTATTGTGTAGGCCTACAGTCAATGTAATACTCATGTTATCTTTGCTCATGTTGAAAATGAGATGTACCTGAATGTTTGAACCTCTGCTTGGATTTGAGCCACAGCTCTGGGATGGAGCCCTGTACGACAAAGTGACCGATGATTAATGATGAATTATCCTACTAATCACTCAGAAAAATATTCCAACATCATAAATTACGAGAAAAAAAAACCTATCCTACTAGGTTACTATCATGCCACACCTCTTGAGGCTGTTCCTGTAACACAGTCCAGATGAGGAAGTCCATGACAGGAAGCATGTTGGGTAGCTTCCCTCTCTTCCACTGTCCCTCCAGATCCTGCAGGACTGAACACACATCCTCTCCTGGACACACTGAGTCCTACAGAGACACAGAAATTATATGTGAGAATTTACTAACCTTAAAAAGTTGAAATGCTTTTTTTTTTGTCATAATAAGCACAGGTTCTTTTAATTATTTGTTGTTAGTTGTGAGACCTGTTTTCGTGATTGTAGTCCTGCAGCCCATTCTGAGACGATGCGCTGAGCTTCTGCCAGTCTTCTCTCAGCCTCTTTTGGAGATGTTCTCTCCTCTACCTCATAGTCCTCCCAGCAGGTACGCAGGGCCTTTGGTGAGCTCCTGCTTTGCCCCACGGATATCTTTAAAAACAGACGTTTGTCACTCGTACACAATCATTACAGCAGCATTGCATGGATGCATTAATGTTGCTGTTTTTTTGGTGGTTGTTCTCAACAGTACCTTCGGTAAGATGCTCAACTCCTCCGCCCATTGTAGGATGAACTGTTGACACTCTGCCAGGCTGTAGCCATCCTCGTGGCTGGTGGTGAAATTATCTTGATACTATGGAGATAGAAAACACATATACAACTGATAGGTTGAAGGGAAAACACCTACATGTTCCCCTCGACCCTTCTCTCTCTTTATCTGTTTTGATGTGTCCTTTTACAATGTCAAACTCTTTATTCTTTCTCCCTATTTTTTTTTTGGTATGTATTTATTCAAATGTTCCATGGCGATCAGATGATGCTATGCAAATGTTTGTTATACCGTATTGGGACGGTTCTATCCCTACTGCTCTTCTATTTCTGAC